>NC_081290.1:17115606-17418636 GCF_030435805.1 Mustela lutreola
GGTTAGAGTTTCCACATAAGAATTCTAATTCACATAATCAATCCTAAGGCATTTCTCCCCTTAACAACAACAAAATAGCTTAAAACACAATATAGCAGGGATTCTAAGAGGACTCTGACCTGAAATTGTCTCCTTTACTTTACAGTAAACACACACTCTTCTGAGTCAAATGACAATTTGAATTCACAGGCATATGAAGTCTTGAGTTCTAGGTAAAAAAGGAGCTATTAAGTTGTTTTCATCCCCATTTTTTTTAGTAATTGCCTGGAAAACAGTTTATAGAGATTTGTCTCTTGTTTATCCCCAATTGAAATTTTAATAATATTTAACAGTAATATTGGGTAGTTTCACTAACGCAAAAATAAATTGAGTGCTGTGGCTGAATCCTCTCCTTTGGAGAAAACATGGAACACAGAGAGATGGGAATATTCCTTTATGTACACCACTGGGGGTACATTCTATCTTACTCTTTTGGTGGTTGGGTTTCTACCACTGCAAGACCATTACAACTTTAAAATTAAGCCTCAACACATAGCAAAGAACAGTAACAGCAATTGAAAAAGAGGCCAAACAACATAAATGAAAGAGTAATACTAATCTACATAAATATTAATAACTAATGTTTGGCAGTGGAAACCACATCTATATGTAGATAATAAACATTATATTTTTATACACTGAAAAAAGAAAGACAGGAACAGAACATAATCATCAAGTGACATGCGCAGAAAATTCACTTAAAAAATTCAAATCTTTAAACATAGTAGTATTCAGAAAAACGAAAATAAAGGTAATAAATGTTGACTCATTATTTTTTTAAATATTTTATATGTATCAAATTGTTACATTTTATATGTGTCAAACTTAAAAATTAAAAAAATACAGGTGTTCCTGTTTCTGGAGATTAATAGAAAATGATGCTCATATATTACCTGTAAAAGTGGGAATTGTTTTTAAGAGAAGCAAATAAACAGCCAAAATAAAATTTATTTATTTAAATTAAGAAAAATAAATATTAAATTAAAAATTTTTTTCTGTTAAACACACATTCTATACCAGGATATCTACTCTTTAGAAATAAAACACAATTGTATGTTGACATATGATTCAAAACATTAATTCCAAGCATTTGTAATGCATGGAAAAAGTGGAAATAAAGTAAATACTATTATAAGAAGGGTAACTGAGTAAATTGAGGTATATCTTCACTTCGAACTATTACTTTGTCATTAAAAATAATTAATTCCACATAGACCAGTAGACCTAGAAGTATTTCTATAAAATATTATACAATGAGAACAGAAAGAAGATTGTGAAAATTATTCTACATAAAGGACATTAGCTAATTAAAAACCCTATGTATCATCTATATAATTAAAATATATTTATGAAGTCTCCTTACTAGATACTTTATATGAGTTACTTGGTGGAGTATTGGTTGAATAAATGGGTAGGAGTTAGCAAAGAGAAGAAAGAAAAGGGGAAAAAAGTACCATACAAAAAATCAGCAAGTTTGGTTTTTAAATTTAAGTTAAATATGTATATTAAAAAAATATGCAGAGCAGATGGCTTTGAGATAGTTCATTTTTAAATATTTGCTGATACTCATTTAATTACACAAATGTGGAGATGTGGCCTTTAAAATTCACAATACACTTGAAGAATAAGTCAAAAAGTTGTTTTTGATACCAAAATGGCAGTGAAGGTACAAAGTGAAACTCCAATTTGACTACTTAAGTGAAACTGACCAATGGTGAAATGTGTTCTCATAAAATTTACATATTAATACACTTCCCCCCCCAAGAATCATGGGGAATCATTTATGTGAGCCCTAGTCTAATTACAAAGTTATAGACTATTGAGATCCAAGTCATCATGAGGCCAGGAATCCATACCTTAGGCAGAATGAATAACTAAGAGAAAGACACAATATGATAGAGAAAGAAAAGGAAAACATGGAAATTTGTTTAGGTCTCCTCGGAACCTGCATTTTTAAGAGACTGAACTGCTTTTCAAAAAAGGAATCCCCTAGTTACAGTAACTCAAGCTACAATGTAAGGGCCTGGGATATGATAAAGATGGCTTCGTTTTGGAGAAAAATCTTAGATTTGATATATAATTGGAAAGATGACTTGGCATCTGGGTGGCTCAGATGGTTAAATGTTTGCCTTCAGCTCAGGTCATGATCTCAGTCTCCTGCAATCGAGCCCCAGTGTCAGGCTCCCAGCTCAGCCAGGAGTCTGCTTCTCTCTCTGTGCTCTCTCTTACCCTCTCAAATAAATAAATAAAATATATATATATTTTTTTTAAGTGAAAGAAAGATGAGAGAAGGAGAGAGGAAAGGGAAAGAAGGAGGAGAAGAAGAAGGAGAGAAAAATTAAAAGAAAGAATTTTTTTTTTAAGAAAGAAATTCTTACTGTGGTATTAAAGATCAAAATTCTGGAAAATCAGAATGTAAAACTGGACTCTTAATCTCCAGACACCAGGGCCCCTTGGAACCAGTTTCTTTGTTAAATCAAAAGCTAACAACAGAGTCTAAATTATGATTTTTTGAGTCAAGAACAAACAAATAACAAGGTATACAATTGCGATTAGGGACTAATATAACCTTTGCTAAGCTTAACCATATGCAGCTAAGCAAAATATGCCTAATGTTTTTCCTGGATTTGAAAAAGTTTTAATAATATATGTGGATGTGTTTGGGGTGTCCAAGCATTGAACTTCCAGTTGGATTGAAAGTAGAGAAGGAAGCCAAATGTACCAAAGACTTAAATGTTCTTTTAATACCAATTTATGTAACTTACACTAAAAGTAAATGCTAAAATATATTTAGTGCCTATGTGCAAGGCGTCATTCTAAGTCACTTATTTATATTAATTCATTTAACTTTCCATCTCCCTAAGATGTAGGTACTATAATCACCCATATTTTATAGACAAGAAAACCAAGGCACAATTAAATGACTTGGACCCAGGTCGTATATCTAATACTTGGTGGAGTTGAAATTCAAACCTAGGCAAACTGGTTCAAAATCATGTGTTCTCCATCATTACAGTGAATGCCATCCAAGGTGGCACAAAAACTGGATGGAAAAATATAGTGTATTTAGAGAAGCCCTTGGATACAATATAAGAGAGGGACAGGGAAAACCTCCTCTTTCTGTCCAGGATGTTTTATGAGAACAGAACAGTGTTAGGGATAGGAATCAAATCAGTGTATCCTAGCTTCCTCACTTGGGACTCCAAAAAGGTATGCAAGAAGGTCAAGACATTGGAAAGGGGAAGGGGAGCTCTAAGTGCACAGCTCCTTGCATGTATGTACACCTTGTGGATATGCCAACTTTTTAGAGGCCAAACAGGAAAACCACTAGCCTGAAGCAGTGACAGTTGTGTCACAATGGTATTGGAAGATGAAGACAAGTAAGTGAGCCTGACTTGCCACAGAACTGGACTGATGAAACAAGAATGAGATTCCAGAAATCACTGAAGCATTGCTGAGGGTATAATGAGGTACAGTCACTCAGGATCCAGTAAAAGCTTTAAGTCACAATGCACAATGAATATGTCACATGTAGGGAATTCAAGATGCAGACGATCATCAAGGCCAGAGATTCCAACAATGAGGGTTAATATAACAATCCAAAATATAAGAGGAGTCATAATTCAGAGTTACAGGTGCTGTCTTGCTGTATGTATCTGAGCAAGGTTGTATTTTAAAGTAAACATTTAGTTACAGAAATAATTGGGGACTGATATGCTTAGCAACTTACAACCATTTTTCCCTCATTCCTTCAAAAGGTCTAATCTAAACAATATTACCCTAAAACTTTAAATTTTACCATTTCAAGCTCTATTCTAGGAAATTAATGAAAATGATTGCATGAATGTATCTTCATACAGTATTATCAGCAACAATAAGAAATGATGATGACATGACGTCATGGTTTTACAGTCTGAAAGGTGCTTATTTCTATTCCATGCATAATTAGGAAATAAGTGTATTTCTCATATTTAGCCAAAGCAGGTACAAAACACATCTGGGACTTCATTTGTAAATGTATGCTCATTTCGACATACTACAAGTGGAAAAGTATATAAATAAAGCATAACACATAAACAGGGCATGTAAACTTGGATCTATCCTTTCTGTATATATGTATAGAACAGGCACCTCTGAAGTGGGAAGGCAAACACCACTTCATTATTAAGGGCAGGCATGGAGTAAGCTTTACATAATTAATAGTGCCACTGAGGTAAGATGAGGCATGTTGTCAGGTGAGGCTCCCATAGAGAAACATTCATGAATCAGAAAGATCTGGACTCACTATAGGTTTTATTACAAAAGAAAATTTTGTTTTATGTTTCTACCTACTTAAAAAAGAGACATAATTGAAGTAAATTGGGAGTTACATATTTGCATGGTTTACCTGGAGACCTTTTGGGAATTGGAGAATATATGCAGCCCCTCACTCTTAAGGCAGAAGGAGTTATCCATCCCTATAAGAGAGAGAAGTCAGCACCATTCCAACAGGAATCCCCTCTCTACAAGTGCTGTCCCTTTGCATTATGATAACCCTGTATTTTTCATCCTATGTACAGGGAAAGAAAAAAAAAAAAAAAGCCTGCATTGCAACAATTATTAGAAGTGGGATTGGTGAATTCCATTCAGACACCCAGATAATGGAAAAGGTCGCCATATTAGTTTTCCTAAACAAAACAAAACCTACCTCAAATTGCACTGTAATTGAGTATCAAGAATCTATATTCCTGGAAACTTTTCTTGAGGGAAAAACTTTGATTTCTACATTATATTCATAAGCTTTAAAATCAGACAGACCCAGGAACAATTATTTTCACTTAGTAATTATTAGCTATGTTTGTTTAAGCATCATTTTGATTATATAAAAATTGAGATCTATAATGCACATTCAGTATTATTGTGTGAAATCCAAGAGGTAAATTATGGAGTACTGACACTGGAGAACATTACTGAGGCATTCCATGCATGGTACCTATGTATTTAAATATTTATCTTTTTCTTCCTATATATCTGAAGTATTTTCTCCCTGTGGTTTTTGAGAAATTTTGAATTCACAATCACACATTTTCTTGGATTTGACAAAGAATTTACTTTGAGATCAACTGTATTCGAATGCTGTTTCATTCACAGTGTATCTGAAAGCAATATAAAAATATTCATCTCATCCCTTGATTTTTGTACCTTGATAACTACCTACCCCTCCCCAGATTCACTTAACTACAAGAGGAAAACAACTAATTTTTACACTATGAAAAAATAATTTGAGGATGTTTTACTTATTGGTGCATGTTTGTTTATTCAGTCAATGATTACTTATTAATCATTCTGTGCCAAAAAGAGTAAGTGCTACTTTCCACAATAAGAGATTAAAATAGAATAATCTCTTCAATGTCACTAAAATTTGGGGTACAAAAAAGACATTAAAACAAGTTAAACAGTTACAGTAAAAAAAATCACTATTTTTATATAGGAATTACCATTTTATGCTATAGGAATAGTAGTAAGTTCGATCTAAATTCCTCAAAAAAAAAAAAAAAAAAAGATGGTCAAGGTGTGACCTGAAGAATGAATGTATGACTAAAAGTTAACTATATAAATGGAGAATGGGAATGGAAAGGGTTTCCCTAGCATACAGAGGAAGTATCTGGGAATAACACTGGGCTAGGAATAACACTGGTATTCACTGTTATTTCAGAGACCTATCTTTATGTCAGATCCCTTTAAATCTTTCATACTACTCTTACTACAAATTGAAATGCCTTAAAAACTCTTAAAATTCTGCCTATAGGTGAAAACCCAAAAGACTCCACTCCAAAACTGCTAGAACTTGTACAGGAATTCAGTAAAGTGTCAGGATATAAAATCAATGCGCAGAAATCAGTTGCATTTCTCTATACCAACAACAAGACAGAAGAAAGAGAAATTAAGGAGTCCATCCATTAAAAATTGCACTCAAAACTATAAGATACCTAGAAATAAACCTAACCAAAGAGGCTAAGAATCTATACTCAGAAAACTATAAAGAACTCATGAAAGAAATTGAGGAAGATACAAAGAAATGGAAAAATGTTCCATGCTCCTGGATAGGAAGAATAAATATTGATATATATAATATACTTTTATATATTATAATATATTTATATATAATATAAATACATATTTATAAATGAAAATGTCTATGATACCTAAAGCAATCTACACATTTAATGCAATTCCTGTCAAAATACCATCCATTTTTTTTCAAAGAAATGGAACAAATAATCCTAAAATTTATATGGAAACAGCAAAGACCTCAAATAGCCAAAGGAATATTGAAAAAGAAAGCCAAAGTTGGTGGCATCACAATTCCAGACTTCAAGCTCTATCACAAAGCTTCATCATCAAGACAGCATGGTACAGGCACATAACAGGCACATAGATCTATGGAACAGAATAGAGAGCCCATAAATAGACCCTCAACTAATCTTCGACCAATCTTCGACAAAGCGAGAAGGAATGTCCAATGGAAAAAAGACAGTCTGTTCAACAAATGGTGCTGGGAAAACTGGACAGCCACATGCAGAAAAATGAAATTGGATCATTTCCTTACACCACACACAAAAATAGACTCAAAATGGATGAAGGATCTCAATGTGCGAAGGGAATCCATCAAAATCCTTGAGGAGAACACAGGCAGCAACCTCTTCGACCTCAGCCGCAGCAATATCTTCCTAGGAACATCGCCAAAGGCAAGGGAAGCAAGGGCAAAAATGAACTATTGGGATTTCATCAAGATCAAAAGCTTTTGCACAGCAAAGAAAACAGTTAACAAAATCAAAAGACAACTGACAGAATGGGAGAAGATATTTGCAATCGACATATCAGATAAAGGACTAGTGTCCAAAATCTATAAAGAACTTAGCAAACTCAACACCCAAAGAACAAATAATCCAATCAAGAAATGGGCAGAGGACATGAGCAGACATTTCTGCAAAGAAGACATCCCGATGGCCAAGAGACACATGAAAAAGTGCTCCATATCACTGGGAATCAGGGAAATACAAATCAAAACCACAATGAGATATCACCTCACACCAGTCAGAACGGCTAAAATCAACAAGTCAGGAAATGACAGATGCTGGAGAGGATTCAGAGAAAGGGGAACCCTCCTACACCGTTGGTGGGAATGCAAGCTGGTGCAACCACTCTGGAAAACAGCATCGAAGTTCCTCAAAATGTTGAAAATAGAACTACCCTATGACCCAGGAATTGCACTACTGGGTATTTACCCTAAAGATACAAGCGTAGTGATCTTAAGGGGAACGTGCACCCGAATGTTTATAGCAGCAATGTCTACAATAGCCAAACTATGGAAAGAACCTAGATGTCCATCAACAGATGAATAGATAAAGAAGAAGTGGTATATATACACAATGGAATACTATGCAGCCATCAAAAGAAATGAAATCTTGCCATTTGTGACGATGTGGATGGAACTAGAGGGTATCATGCTTAGTGAAATAAGTCAAGCAGAGAAAGACAACTGTCATATGATCTCCCTGATATGAGGAAGTGGAGATGCAACATGGGGGTTAAGGGGGTAGGAGAAGAATCAATGAAACAAGATGGGATTGGGAGGGAGACAAACCATAAGTGACTCTTAATCTCACAAAATAAACTGAGGGTTGTGGGGGGAGGGGAGTTTGGGAGAATGGGAATGGGGTTATGGACATTGGGGAGAGTATGTGCTATGGTGAGTGCTGTGAAGTGTATAAACCTGGCGACTCACAGACCTGTTCCCCTGGGGATAAAAATATATGTTTATAAAAAATTTTAAAAAATTAAAAAACAATTCTGCCTATAGGTAACACCACCACCTCTTCACTTCTATTTTATTGATGTGGCAACCCTTCTTGATCTCTGAAATAACAATGAATACCAGTGTTATTCCTAGCCCAGTGTTTGTCCCCAAATGGAATGTCAACAGATGTCACAAAAATGCAATGATCAATTATGGTCGATACTATTATAAAATTTTCCATGGGAAAAGAAATTCCATGAAAACTGTAGGTTGAGTTGTGTTCCTTTCTAACTAAGGTATTCTATTAATTCCTACTATATTATAAAAAGTTTTCTTGCAAAAATTGTTTACACCGAGGGCTTGTATCCATACCTTTAATAGTAGATTAAGTGTTTAAAATTCAAAAACACCTCATCTCCTACTACTTTTGGTTAGAGAATAAAACATATCGATGTTTAAAAAAGTGCAACTTCACTAGTATCTTCATAATTTTAGTTCCTATTTACATTTCTGTCACCAATTGTTTTTCCCCATTTATTTCAGATTATATCTGGGAAGCATTCCTGTGCAGCGAATGCATACAGAGATTAGTTAGTATTAGTTAGATATCTTCCTTCAGTTCTACCTGTGCCATGTTGGGCAAGTTATGTAACCTGCCTGAGGCTCAAGGTTCACATCTGTAAAATGAAAGTCTTATTTCTAACTTTGGTATAGCTAGAAAGGTTAAGCCTTTTTTTATATAAAACTGGGTTCTCAAAATGTTTAATGAATCTTGGCACAGAGGGAAAGATAAAAAAACTAGGCACAGGGTTTCATCCAGTGGTCAGAGAAGCCAGTAGAACATTTGGGAATCTCACAGAGCTTAACAAAAAAAAAAAAAAAAAAGGAAAATAGAATTTGAGACTGCCAAGGTAACCAGAACTTGCCTGGTCAAAATCTCAGGGAGAAGGAAAACTCAAGAAATTAGTCCAATGCACTATTGAATTCTTAAGTTGTGCAGATAAAAAAAAAAAAAAAAAAAAAAAAAAAAAGCAAAACAAAACAAAAAACAGAAAGTGAATGACAATCAGAGTGAACTGTTTAGTGGAATCATGATCCTGAGGGGTTTCAGGCTGTTTAAGGAGGAGAAGCAGTAGTAAGCATCCTCAGACTCTAAATTGGAAAATTACATCCCACTCTGGGAAGACCAAATGTAGGCTAAGACTTAAAAAAAACTAAAACAAAGGGCAAGGTCAGCCAGAGAATTGATTAGATTAATGTAAATTAATCCAGTATGGCTGCCGAAAGTGTATAATTGAAATTCTCTGGAGGAAAATAAAATTTATCCATAATCTGCATAACTTTTCATTAATAATATTAAGCATTCAAACCCAAACTACCAGACACACCACTAAGCAAAACCCAGGATATAGACATAATATAAATTGACTCACTGATGATCTAATGATTGTAGTTATCAAGCCTTAGGTTAACAAACTTTAAAATGAATTTCTTTATAAGTAAATATGTTTACAAAAAATCATTCATTAGCTTGCTATTTGTGCAATGACAAATCACCAAACACTCTAAAACATCACAAATTCATTATCTTTAAATTCTGAGATCAGAAGTCGGGTATCATAGTGGGGTTAAAATCAACATGTTAGTTATATTCCTGGTAGGGGCTTCAAAGGCTTCTAAGGATTCCTTCTAGAAGCTTCAGGAAAGAATCACTCCCTGACCTCTTTCAGCCTCTAAAGACTAGGGGCATTTCCTTTGTTTATGGTCACAAAACTCCAGTCTCAGTTGTGTCTTCTCATTGGCTTCTCCTTCCTGACCTCCCATAGCCTTGTGCTTTCTTGGCACACACCCAGGAAACAGAGAATAACCTACCTTTGTCAAGAATTTTAATCACATCTACAAAGTTCCTTTGACCATGTCAAATTGTATATTCACAAATTCTGGGATTAAGGGATGAATATCTTTGGAGAGCCATTTATTTAGCCTACCACAGATGCTGAAAGGTATATGGATATATATATATATATTTTTTTTTCCTGAGAATAAGAACTTATAAATAAAAAAATCCAGTGGAAATCTAAACTTAAAAAAATATATTTACTGCAATTTTAAAATAAAAAATTAAAATTAAAAGTAATAGTAACAGCTAACTGAAAATAAGAGAAGATTAGTAAACTAAAAGGTCAGTAGAAAATGTCCAGGCAGGAGCATACATAGAACTGTAAATGGACAGGAAATAAACACAGCAAAAAGGCCCTATGTGTGTGTAATTAAAGTCTGGAAACTATGAAAAGCAGAAGAGAAAATGGAAGAGAAATATACTTTAAGAGGTACAGATTTTTCAAAGAAATAATAAGCACAGACTAAGAGAAATCTATGAAATATACAAACATGAAATAGAAATTAAAATATGAAATTGAAAACAATCACTTCCAAGTATATGATTTTAAAAACTAGTAAAACAACAACAACAACAAAAACCTAGTAAAAATCAAATACAAAGAGAAACAGTGAGTGAAAATAAAAGCATATTCCCTTCAAATGGGCTAAGTAAGACTCTTGGATTTCTCAAAAGAATTTATGGATGTCAGAAAGGAAAAAAAATGAAATGTTCTCAAAGTCCTTAAAGACTAATCTAGAAGTCTATGCTTACTGGGAATATCCTTTCAATGTTGAAGAAAAAAATAAATTTCCAGACAACATTCAACATACTAACAAAAATTATTATTTGTCATCATATTTCCAGCATAGCTTTAATTTTGATGCTAACATGATAAAGATGCTCTATATTTAACACATATTATGTAACACACACTATGTAAATATATACATATATGTGATATATTTACTATTATCTGTGAAGAAGTGGATGAACATTTGGAGAGATATTTTATTTCACTTTTTTTCCTCTGCCACCATATCTAACACATTTTCTACACTTACACATGCTATTTTAACTGAATAAAAGTAATAGCTATGAAAATAGCAATAACAGTAATAATAATAATTATCATTGGAATACTTTTTATATAATATATACTGCACTGGACTTTGTATTTTACATTATTTATTCTATAAAATATCCTCTTGATAGAGAAACTATTTTCATATTTTATATAAAGGAGCCAAAAGGAACCAAGAAGAACCAAAACTGCAGTTTTGAGATGTTAAATCATGTAGTAAAAGTCTCAAGCTGGTAAGTGGCAGAATCAGAAATCCAAGCAAAAACAAAACAAAACAAAACAAAACTACCAAGCTCAATCTTTTAAATATCTATTTATAGCAATTATATTTCTGGGAAAACACATGGGATCTTCTTGTCTTGGTACCTCTGACCTCTCTACTATATTTTCTGCCTTCACAATTAGGGCAACATTTCTTCTCACAAATGACCAAGTCACCAGCTCCTCTGAAGGATAGGTTCTTAAAGTCTGCTGCCTAACTCAAATCCTGATTCCTTCTACTTACTGAACTTGAGATGGTATAATTTACTGTAATTGAGAATGCTAAGTTATAACTGTATCCTTGTTATAATGACTGAATAGCTTCAAAGCATTTATCATAAAGGTTTTGTGATAAATGGATCTGACAAACAAAAGCTCAAATAGCTTTTTGTTTTGTTGTGTTTTAACATTATTTTCGCCTTGGATTTTTTAAAATAAACTACTCAAAAATTAACAGATCTCCCATTGCACATCATTAATAAAGCAATGGAGAGAGTTCAACTGTTCCTTTTTCAAACTATTATCATATTAGGCCACTTTGAAAAGATGAACTTATTAATAGAAGACATGGCTATGTAAATGATGTAAACCAGTAAGTCAAATGTGCAAATTTTATAAACCTGAAAAAATAAGTGACTATTTCAGAAAAGTTCAATTGAACAGGTAGCAGGTAGTAACAGCAAACACTGTCATAACACGATACCATAAAGAATTTTCTAAGTGTTTCACATGTGTTAACAAATTGATCCTCAGCATAACCTGGGAGGTCCATACTATAAATACGTTCATTTCACAGGCAAGACAACCAAGGTACCCAGTTGTTACATAACTTGACCGCAGTAATTCAGCTGAAAAATGGTAGATAGAGCTAGAATTCTTGTCCAGGCACTCTGGCTTCTTAACCACTATGCTAATATTAACTATGCTTAATAATAATATATTTTACAGGGGTGCCTGGGTGGCTCAGTGGGTTAAAGCCTCTACCTTCGGCTCAGGTCATGATCTCAGGTCCTAGGATCGAGCCCCGCATCAGGCTCTTTGTTCGGCAGGGAGCCTGCTTCCTCCTCTCTCTCTGCCTGCCTCTCTGCCTACTTGTGATCTGTCTCTGCCAAAGAAATAAATAAAATCTTTAATCTTTAATATATATATATATTATATTATATATTATATATATACTATATATTATATTATATATATATAATCTTTTATATATATATATATATTTTTTACATGCTGAACATATGAAAAGAACTTTTGTAAAAAGTTTTCTATATAGCCCAGGGATTATAAACACCAGTTACTGTCCTGAACTTCAACCCAAGACTGTATCACTGTAGCTAAATTTAATGGAGTCAGTCAGTGCTGGAATACTATCGGCTATTGGACACGGTGTTTGTCACTTTCTCTGAGACATGTGGCAACGTGTCACTGACAACAATGTGAGTCAAATATACCATATTTTAAGATCACGGGATTAAAAAAAAAAAAATCCTTGGGTAGCTCTAGGGAGCAGGTACGGCTGTGGAAGAGAGGGAACATGGCTGCGGAAGTGTCCCTGTGTGACTTGTAAGAAAAAGGAAACAAAAACAAAAACTTGAGGTAGCACGCTTAACCTCTTCATGAGAGTGCCTAGATATTATGATAAGCGAGCTGACTTTTTCCCTCTCCAGGACAAAGCTTCAAATCTCCCTTAATCGAGCTTTCACGTCATGGGAAATAGATCTCAAACTTGAGCAATCCTAAGAAGGTCTTATTCCAAACGTATCACAATGAGATAAAGGAGAAGTGAAGGGGGGGAGGGATATCTGAATCATATATTTAGAACTAAGAGTTTGGTTTTTTTTTAATATTTGAATAAAAAATGATCACATACACAGATAATTCTAAATTCTTCATATGTTGTGCAAAATTATTATATCTAGTACTTCAGTCATGTCACCTTTAGTTTTGATCCTTACAATGTTCCAAATCCGTGAGGACTAAGAGCAAACTTTGGAAGAATTTCTTCTCCAGAACCTCTCCCTCAACCTCTTTAATTTATTCCTTCACAATAGTCTGTTTGCTGAGTTCAGGGATTTGTCTTTGGTTTTGTTTTTGATTTTTTTTTAAGGTTTTATTTACTTATTTGACAGAGATTGCAAGTAGGCAGAGAGAGAGGAAGAAGCAGGCTCCCTGCTGAGCAGAGAGCCCCATGATGCAGGGCTGGATCCCAGGACCCTGGGATCACGACCTGAGCTGAAGGCAGAGGCTTTAACACACTGAGCCACCCAGGCGCACCAGGGATTAGTTTTATATCTTATTTCTGTCTTTTGTCATCATTTTGGAAAACATTTTTATCGATATGTGTGCCTTCAAATAGTTTTAATTTGTTGCTTCTAATCTGCCATATTTTGGGACAGATGGGGAACAAACAATTGAGGTATTTAACTACAACTAGAGGAAGTACGGGCTTTTATGGGTAGCTGCAAATTTTCTGTCTGTGTTCTGTAGAGATAAGGTTATCTCCTAGGTAACTACCAGATAACTGATGTTTCTCTAACAGTTTTAAACATTTCTAAATGTTCTACTTTTTTAAAGATTTTATTTATTTTACAGACAGAGAGAGCATAAGCAAGGGGAGCGGGTAGCAGCGGGAGGGAGAAGCAGGAACCCCAAAGAGTGGGGCGCTCGATGAGGGGCTCAATCTCAGGACCCTGGATTCATGACCTGAGCTGAAGGCAGATGTCCCAGAATGAATACAAAGTAAATTTTATTTTATTTTATTTTATAATTTATTTCATTTTATATTTTATTTTTTATTTTGCTATTTGAATACCTGAAGAGAATTTTAAAGAAAATAACATGGTGACAGTTCTTCAGGAAAATCAAACAAGTACAACTTGACATAGTTTATATTTGTTTCTTAAAAAACTTCTTGAAGATGTACTTTATTACTAATAATACAGTTCTAGCTAACCTTAGTTTTAAGCTGGTAAAAAACAAATTATTCCTTTGAACTAAGGTATTTGATGAGGAAAATACTCAAGATTCACAGCTATTTGAAAATTACAATCAATATTCTATCTTTTTTCATTAATTATTCTAGCCTTCCCTAAAATATCACAGAAGTAGTAATTATAGACATTGATTCGTTTTTGAACTGAATTTTAATGTTGAGGGAGTGTCCTCCATACCCAGAAGCAATGATTAGACCCCAGCTGGGAGTCTTACAATTCAGCTCAATTCTGACTCTGTCCAGAAAGAGCATCAGATTCCACTGGCTCAAGAATCAGCCCTCTAGGGACGCCTGGGTGGCTCGGTTGGTTAAGCAGCTGCCTTCGGCTCAGGTCATGATCCCAGCGTCCTGGGATCGAGTCCCATATCGGGCTCCTTGCTCTGCAGGGAGCCTGCTTCTCCCTCTGACTCTGCTTTCCACTCTGTCTGCCTGTGCTCGCTCTCACTCTCTCTCTCACAAATAGATAAATAAAATCTTAAAAAAAAAAAAAAAAAGAATCAGCCCTCTAAGTCTGTACTAGCACAGTGCACATTTCAGACACCAGTTGCAAGAGTCATCTGTGACCAACCAGCTATAGGATAGCAGTTCCAATGACCTCCAACCCTCCTCCTCCTTGGACTTCAGACACGGAGTCACAACTTCAGGTTGTTACCTGTACTTTTAACCAACTGGCTATAAATCAGTTTCTTAGGACCCTCACCTTGGGTTTGATTAATTTGCTAGAGTGGCTCACAGTGCTCAGAGAAACATTTTATGGAAGAGATACATAGGGCACAGCATGGGGAAAGGGTGTAGAGCTTCCATCCTCTTCATCCAAGTGTCACTCTCCCCAAATTTCCACGTTTCATTACATTGGCCTATGGCATAGCTCCCGCCCTTTATCTTCAGGGAGTACATTCCAAGGTCCCCAGTTGCTGTCTGAAACCTGAAACCAAGGACAGTACTAAATCCTATATATACTATCCTTTTTCCAAAACATACACATCCATGAAAAGTTTGTTACAAATTAGGCACAGAAAGAGATAGCCAATAGTAACTAATAATAAAATAGAACTATAATAGTGTACTTTAACAAAAGTTATGTGGATATGGTCTCGCTCTCTCTCAAAACATCTTATTGTACTGTACTCACCCTTCTTGTGATGATGCTGGGAGATGATAAAATGCCTACATGGGAAAAGAAATGAGGTGAATGACATAGGCACTTTGGCCTTCTGCGGATTCCACGGGAAGAGTATCTGCTCCAGAACCAAAGTTGACCCCAGATGACGAAAACCTTGGAAAGCGAAACTGTGGAAAGTAAACACTGGATAAAGGAGACCACTACAATTGATTAAATCATCAGCCATTGGTAATGATACTCAATCTCTAGGCCTGCTACCTTCACTGGGCAGGGGTTGGGGTAAATTTCAACCTTTTAATCACACGGTTGGCATCACTGGCAACCAGCCCCCACCCTTAGGTTAAGGAAAGGCTCTTTAAAAGTCACTTTATTAACATAACAAAAAACACCTTTATTGCATTTATGATAGGGAATTCGAAGAGTTTTAGGAGCTGTGATCCTGGAACCACAAAAACCAAATTTGTATAGGAAATATATTTTAGGTATCAGAATGACCAAATATATACTATATATTTCTTATAAATGACAATAACTCAGATATATAGAAAGTTCCATCAGATATGTAAAATTAGTATAAAAGCTGTTTCCATGAGGGAACTTTTTTTCCCATAAATCAAATATAAATCTGTACTCAATAACCTAAAACTCATATTTTTGAAATTTTTTATGGTATTATAATGTAACAACAAATCAGTCACATATGACAAAGCAATCATAATTTTTAAAATTTACCACTAGACAGAAACAGTGCTCTTTGAATAAGCCTACTTTCTCTTTGGTACCCTATGACCTATGACTTATGTCCCTTCAAACTGCTGAAAGAAAACCTACCACCTTTAAGCCAATTATAAATTTTAAGTTTTATTACTGAGAGTACATGAGGTCTGGAAAGAATTTTAGAGTGCTTTGTAGGTAATCAAAATCAATAACAACAACAATAACAACAACAAAACCTTATAAAAACAGAAAAAAATATTCTGGCATATATGTTATCCATATTCATTCAGAGCAAAATTTAACTTCTCAAGTTACTTACAGTTGATGTGCAGAGTTGAGTTTTTGTGTTTAGTCTTATCCTCTCTGAGCTTTTCCTATTCAGTTTGGCATAAGGATTATAGCTGTAGGTAATTTTACATATCTTCAGTAATAAACCCTTGTGTGTGTGGGTGTGTGAGTGTGTGTGTCTATTCTCAAAGTTTTATTAATTTTTTACCTAATCTGAAGTAAGTGAATGATTTTAATTTGTTTCAAATGCCTGCTCCAAATTAAATGGAAATGTAGATGCCAACTATATGTCAATGGGGAAAAAAAATAAAAAAGAACAAATAATATGAAAGAGACATAAGAATCCCAAAACACCCATGCAAAAATAATTCATCTATCTCTCAATGAAAATATGACTTCACTGTAAAGGTATATATCACAATAATTTTTATACATTTTGTGATACCACCAATTAGTAACAACCTCTCTAGAGGAAAATCTGCATAATATTTCAAAATTTTGAAATGCTGATAAACTTTGATCCATTTGTTCTATTTATAGGGGATTTATGAAAAGGAATAATTAAACAAGTGTAAAAAGTTGTATTCATTATTGTCCAACCTGTCATTTTTTTCTTGGTAATAGCTAAAGATTGGAAAAGTCTAAAAAGCAGTTCAAAAGGGATGGGTTGAATACTGGAGACACAGATGTTAAAAATGAAGCAGTATATCCCAAACAGTTATTCTAGAAAGATACCTAAGGATTATGAATGAAAAAGTCAAGTTAAAGATGGTCAGTGTGTTTATATTCATTGCAATGAGTTGTACATCTTCTCAGAGTGATAGTGGGAGATTACTGAATCTCACTGGTCTTAGGGCAACCTGAGACTCCTGCTGTTGATGTCAAAACCAGGATGTCTTGTGCAGTGGTCAGTTTTCTCAGCATTGTTAAGCTCAAGTAACTTACACTCGCTGATTCAGAAGAGTCTTAGTTTTGATTGGTGCTAGATGCTGAATCTCCATTGCTTCTTCCATCTCATTATTTGCCCATGCAGTCCATGCTGCAATGTGTCTTGGAATCACAGTCTTTTCTTTTTCCCTTCCCCTTCTTTCCTTCCTTCCTTCCTTCCTTCCCTCCTTCACCCTTTTTTTTCCTTTTCTTTCTTTCTTTCTTTCCTTGATCATTTGCCAAGCCCAATGGGTTAAACTAAATTATATTTGCCTCCTTCAGTGGAGATACTCTCTAATACCTGGATCTTTTCTCCAACACAGAGGAGTCAAAAAAGACACAGAGGCTCTTTTTTGACTTAAGACATCAATGTGTCATTCCTAATCAAGGATGGCACAACCTTCTTGGCTCAGGAACATATACTGCTCTAAAAATAATAATAATAAAGTCTGAATTTAAAACTCTCACAAAAGGGGCACCTGGGTGGCTCAGTGGGTTAAACCCTCTGCCTTCGGCTCAGGTCATGATCCCAGGGTCCTGGGATCAAGCCCCACATCGGGCTCTCTGCTCAGCGGGGAGCCTGCTTCCCCCTCTCTCTCTGCCTGCCTCTCTGCCTACTTGTGATCTCTCTCTCTCTGTCAAATAAATAAATAGATTTAAAAACAAATCTCACAAAAGATTTATCATTAAAACATAAGTTTTTCCCTTTTCTATTGTTGGGAGTCATAAAGATCACATTATATACATTTTTTTAAAGATTTTATTTATTTATGTGACAGACAGAGATCACAGTAGACAGAGAGGGAGGTAGAGGGAGAACGGGAAGCAGGTTCCCTGCTGAGCACACAGCTCAAATCAGGGCTTGAACCCAAGACCCTGAAATCATGATCTGAGCCAAAGGCAGAGGCTCAACCCACTGAGCCACCCAGACACCTCATGAGATCACATTACATATTATCTATACTTAAATTAGGCTCATGAAAGTATGTCCTGTTCGTTTCTTTCTTTCTTTTTTTCTTTCTTCTTTTAAGAGTTTATTCATTTGACAGACAGAGATCACAAGTAGGCAGAGAGGACTTGGGGGAGGGGAGAACGGGGAAGTAGGCTCCCTGCCCGGCTGAGCAGAGAGCTCAATGCAGGGCTCAATCCCAGGACCCTGAGATCATGACTTGAGCTGAAGGCAGAGGCTTAACCCACTGAGCCACCCAGGGGCTCCTGTTCTGTTTTATTTTTAATTCTATTTGTTTATTTTCCAGCTGTGAATTAATTATATTTTGTATGTAAAAGAGAATTTATTATATTTCATATGTATTTTTATGAAAATACATCTACACGTGTAATTTTAAGAAATTTCAATTTTTGCGAGATGATTTAAAGTATTTCTTTTTATTCCCTTAAATTGCTGGCCTCCATTGGCAAAAGCATTTGATAATCTGACACAATCTGTGAATTCTTTTCCAGAGGCAGCCTTGTTTCATACTTAACTGGTATGCATAAGGAAAGTGTAATTGGGCTTCTTTGCATAGAAGAATCATTAAAGAGGAGATTAAATATCCAATAATAAAATATTTAAAGTCAAGTTAAAATGTATTGTTTTCAATCACTCTCTGCTTAAAAAAATCCTTTCTTGCTTCTATAAAGTCAATTGACAATCATTTAAATATTTATATTTACTGCAATTTAAAATGCAGATGATAGAAATAAAGTCATTATGTTATTTAAATACACAAAGTAAATTTTGTTGATGTGATGCCACTTATATATGCAAAGTAAATTTAACTCAACAAATATAAATGGATGTTTCTGCTATGACACAATGCATGTATATTGGGAAACCTCTCATCCTGCAGCATTTCATTCTAAAAATGATAAAAGAAGAGTGGTGTTAAAACATACCTCTCAAGGGGTGCCTGGGTGGCTCAGTGGGTTAAAGCCTCTGCTTTTGGCTCAGGTCATGATCCCAGCATCCTGGGATTGAGCCCCACACCGGGCTCTCTGCTCCGTGAGAGCCTGCTTTCTCCTCTCTCTCCCTGCCTGCTTCCCTTGCCTACTTGTAATCTCTGTTTCTAAAATAAATAAATAAAATCTTAAAAAAAAAAAAAAAAACTCTCAAAATATCTGCAACTAATTACAAAAGTCTTGATTTCAACAAAATAAGCTGCAGATGTTTGAAAATATGTATGTTAAAACCTCATAAATTAATTCTACCAATTATAAGTGTATCTCTTTAAAAATGTAAAAGCAGATGTATACAATGGAATGTAAGGAACACTCCCATATGCTGAGACAGACAGGAGGGGAGGAATTGTAAGGAACCATATGGTAAACACTTCCATGACAGCATGCAACCAAACTGAGAAAGGAGTAGGTAAGGTATGTGATATTCATACACTATACTGCAATCCTTCCTAGCACTCACTTGTATTCATGTAATTTGTTTCAGTTACCATTCCCTAGTAATGCAAATATTAACTAAGTGTAAACCAAATGTGACTTTCATATTATACTGACATCATGTCCGTGTTTACTTAATATATATGAGTTTGTTTTTTTATTTTTTGTTTTTTTTTTTTTAATTTCAGAAACTCATACTAGAACAAACTATAAAGTCTAATCTAGGTTTAAAACACTTTAATAGGGCCTAAAGATGAAAAAAGAAACTAATAGGATCCAATGGAATTTTCAGTCTAGTGAGGAAATACGTAGAAATTACATCCATACATTTTATCTATACCTATAAACTTATGTACTAATAGCTCTCCCTACTTACATTTATTTTATTTTGTTATATCTATGTGTGTATATATAAAAACATATATCTTTTAATAACTATATGTCTATAAAATTACTTACATGACATAAAAGCAGTGTGTACAAAGTTATTTATGTTTAAAAATAAATTATTTGTCCATATTAGCCTAATCCTGACTTAGCAAACTGAATAAGAATATAAATGTTCTGACACTTTTCCTGTAGGCCTGTCACCCCTTTTCCTGTAGGCCTGTCATTCCTGTAGGATGCCTGTCACCCCTCCTCTTGAATATGAGTGGACTCTGGCTTCTTTGAACACTAGAACACAGTGGAAGTGTTGTTTTAACAACATCCAGTTGAGTATTAATGAAATCTTTTTCTTCCATTCTTCCATTCTTCCATTCCTCTTTTTCTTCCACTGCATTATTTCTGAGACTTGTAGAAATCTATCACACTAAAGGGTCTACATAGAAAGATCCTGAGACAAAAGGAAAGGGAGTGCTTCATCAAGGTACCAAGCATTGTAGGTTGACACCATGTTGGACCTTCTAGCTGCCAGGTGAATAACACCGCATGATCGCAGTCACAGCTGTGCAATCCCTGGCTGAAGTCCTCATTGAAATATCATGAGGTATAACGAAATGGCTTTTGTTAAGCTACTAAATTTTGGAATAATTAGTTCTGCATCAATAAGTAATTAGAAAACATTAGTTTAGAAAATATGAAGGAATGACAGAGCTACCTTGAATGGAGTGATATATTAGCATGTTATGACTATTAAAATGAGTTATAGTAAACTTTAATATTTTGTGTATAGAACTGACTATATAACTTTCAGTTTAGAAAATGGAAATGTGGGTACTCTTATTTGAAGACGAATACAAACTTTAAGATGACAATGGAAGGGCATTAAACCAAGTGCAGTGACCTACAGAATGTGGATCCCTATACACAAAGTCTACTTGTATTTAAGCTTTAAAGTATGTAGAATTAGTTATCTAGTAATGTAATCATACTCCCTGTGATACATTAAAAGATGTTTAATTATATTCAATTAATGTTAAAGTCACCTTTTAACACCCAGATAATATATCATAGTTTTAACTATTATGACCATCTCCTTTGTGTTTCAGTATAAGCCTTAAATTGCAGAAGCATGGGAAGAGCCTTCTGTTACAGCTAAGAAAAAAGGAATGAAATTAGAATATAAATCAAAACATGACAAGGGTCATATTAACCAAACATACATTCATTGGAAATGTAAATTGTATTTTCTAGGAAAAATATATAGTTCAAATGAGTAGCTGAAAACATTGCCTTTGAATAGCTCTATCCAATTGACTTTGAACTATAACTTATCAAATTTAAATTATGTGCAGTCATGAACATATTTAAAGTTTCTTTGTCCTTTAAATATTATACTTTCTTATTTGTTATGCAGTATTTCATGATGTCAGAGTGGTGTATTGTGGAACTAAAGGTCTTAAACCTTATTTGCCTATACAAAATCCCTTTCTGATTCCATATACTTGTATTTACTTGCTGTGCTGACTTTATGCTCAGCATCAGCTTTGTCATCAATCCCCTATATTACTCTGCCAGACTACTCTACCTCTGACATTAGATTCTGCATGAATTTTCAAAGCAAAGAAATGAAACAAAAAACTTATTATTTTATAGTTACTTGTTGCCTCAGAAGTCTAAATAAGCTTTTAGAATTCTATGAAAGCCTGATAGATATAAGTGAGCAAAATATTAGTTTAAAGTGGATCTTTTTTGTTTGGACACTTGGAAAAAAATCTAAAACTTCCACTGAAAAAAATATACACAACCAGTCAAGTAATGAGAACATTCTAGCAGAGAGGATCTCCCATTAATATGTTTCCTGTTAATTTGTTTCTAAAATAAGCACATAAGAAGAAGCCTCTATGAGTGATTTTATCCCTTTTTTTTTTTTGCCTCCCAGTTGCAGAATTTTTATTTAACTATCTTCTCTTAGTTTAAAGCTTTTTTTTCCTTAAGAAGAATAAAAATCAATGTATAAAATCCACATACATTGTGAAAATATTGGAAAATCGAAACAAGTAAAATAAGGAGAAACACTCATTATTTCATTAACCACATTTCAAAAATTACCTGATATATAACCGATCCAGAATAAATTTGATGCATATAGGAGTAAATAAATATACTGCTTGGAAATATGTTTCAACCTTACAATAACTTGCATCTATCCTTAAAAATAAGTGTTCATCTAGCAAGTAATTTAATGTTTACATATATAAGTACTCCTTGTTTAACATATGCTAAATTATTCAATACTTATATTATTTTATATTATGAATATTTTATATTATTACATCTAATCCTTTGTTAAGAAATGCAAATATATCTTCAGAGTATTTTTTTAAAGTATAAAAATCCGAAGCAAAAGTATATATATTTTTTCAGCTTTTCAAACATATCATGAATTAATCTCTACTTGGGTTTCAAATTTTTCTTCTTTCAAAATATAATAGGGGTGCCTGGGTGACTCAGTCGTTTAAGCGGCTACCTTCAGCTCAGATCATGATCCCATGGTCCTGGGATTGAGCCCTGTATTGGGTTCCCTGCTCAGTGGCAGAGAACCTGATCTCCCTCTCTCTCTGTCTGCTGCTCTGCCTTGCCTTGTGCATTCTTTCTATCTCTCTGTCAAATAAATAAATAAAATCTTTAAATAAATAAATATATATGTATATATAATTATAAAGTCAATAAAACTAAATATTTACATGCAACTTATATTAATATTGTATATTGTAATAATGTCATATAAATTCCCTTATTAAACATGTAAAATACCTTATAAGATAGGTATTATTCTAATTTCCACTTTTAAAAAAGGCTATGGCATAGATTGAATAATTTGCTCATGGGTATGTTGCACTGTTACTGGAAAGGGAGGGATCTGTGATTTAAATCTATGCAAGCTTAATCCAGAATTAGAATTCTAATTCTAAAATTAGAAATTTTATATACTTAGGCATATTTTAATACATATTTTATAT
The DNA here is from genome assembly GCF_030435805.1 of Mustela lutreola. Taxonomy (NCBI): domain Eukaryota; kingdom Metazoa; phylum Chordata; class Mammalia; order Carnivora; family Mustelidae; genus Mustela; species Mustela lutreola. The sequence continues at coordinate 17,138,498 of NC_081290.1, forward strand.
ATTAAGATCATAAAAACATTTTAATAAGATACAAACACATTTATGTAAAAATACCAGAAATCATTGCACATTACTCTTAGTGACTACTGTTCTTACTTCTATGATAATTTGACTTTTCTGCAAGAAATTAAATATGTTACTACTAGCTAGCCATTATACTAAGTATTTAAATGTCTCTCAGAGCTTCTGTGATCTAAAGCTTAGGAAAATGTGCTTTGATGAAAAGTAGAAGGTAGAACATTATTTCTAATATGAATAGAATGTTTTCTCACTAAGGTCAAGTTTAAGTGACCATTTCTTTCCTCTTGCATAACATTTATCTCAATAGATTTTTATTATATTATTATCTGTGTACAGGTATTCACAACAGCGAAAGTTACTTGACAGAACAATTTGTCCTGATCTCTAGATACCCAGGACTTTGCAGGTCACTTGTTACATATTCATGTTTTCATTTATTGATTCAATAAAAATTTATTTAGTGCATATTATTGACTACAATGTGGTCGGCACTGGGAATTAAGCAGAGTACAAGACAGGCAATCTCTGTGTACTTGCTGGCCTTGTACTTTAGTGGAAATAACAAATCAACTAACTAATAAATAATTGAGCTACCCAACTATATTCTTAACGTGTGCTAAGCTGCTTCACCAAATAAGTGTAAATCAACAAAATATTTGAATTTCCTGGGTGTGGTGAAAGATTGGAGACCAGATGTCAAGAGTTGACCTGATAAACATATTGTGGCCATGTGCTGGGAGACGGAGGTTGGGTGGTGAAGGGGCCTCTTTTAGACAGTACAGTCAAAGAAATCTTCCCTGAAGTATAGCTTTGTCAGAGTAGCTCACAGGAGAAAACACAGGTAAGAACATGCTGTTCCAGGGAACAGAAAGCACAAAATCCGGAGGCAGGAGAGAGTCTGATGCAAAAACAAAACTAAACTAAACTAAACTAAACTAAACTAATAGAAGACAATGAAGACTGGGAAGTAGTAAACATTAAAGCCAGATGGGCAGGTTCATAAGATGAGAAACTGGAAATGAAAGCAGAAGCAAGTTCATTTAGGTATTTGGGGCTAAGGAATTTGGATTCTAACAAGAGTTTAAAAAAATGAAAAGTCTTAAGCAGAGATAAAAAGCCTTGTGATCTAATTTCAGTTTTAAAGATATCACTCTGAACTCATCATTTGAATGGATTGGAGCGAATGGTGTTTCTTGAAACTCTGAAGACCTTTTGAGAAGCTGTTGCTCTAAACTAGGCTGATGCAGTGACAGAACTAGGATGAAGACAGTGCAAGTGGCATAAGCATAAAAAAGTCTATCTGAAATACATTTTAGAGATAAAAATGGTAGAATTTTGTGAAGCTTAAATGGTTATTTTGTTCTACACACAAATTGAGCTCCTTGAAAGAATCGACCCTTTTTTTTTTTTTTTTAAAGATTTTATTTATTTATTTGACAGACAGAGATCACAAGTAGTCAGAGAGGCAGGCAGAGAGACAAGGGGAAGCAGGATCCCCGCAGAGCAGAGATCCAATGTGGGATTCGATCCCAGGACCCTGACATCATGACCTGAGTTAAAGGCAGACACTTAACAACTGATCCACACAGCACCCCAAGAATGGACTATTTTTAAACTATCTTGTAATGTATCATGTCTACAATATAAGCTGAAAAGTGTTCAAATATTATTGTTTTAAAAAATGAATGCTATCTTATCGATGATAAACATCAAAACTTACCTGCAACAAAAGCTTCTCCTTGACCCTTATGTATAAATCTCAACTTGCCTTCCCAGTCAGCGAGTGGCATTCTCTCTCTCTCTCTTCCCCCCCCCCCTCCATTTTTGATAACAAGCTTACTTTTAATCCCAACAGAAAAATGTTGGGAAATTCTTATTTCAGACATGATATTCTATGTTGGCACTCAAAGGCAAATAAACCATATAGCCCTTTTCTCAAGGAGTTTATAATCTGCAAACTTGTACAATTTAATGCACATAATTTCCTTTCTTTCAATATTAGACTTGGCTTGTTTCAAAGCAACATTCTTTGAGAAATTAAACATTATATATTTGAAGGTACTGGACTGCTGCTAAAATAGAATTTGCTGAGTGAAGTTCTGGAGAGAAGATGATCTCAGAGAGAGCCCAATATTCACTGCTAGTTTTCTCCCTTGAGTTGCTGGCCTATTAAGAAACCACGAGAACCTTAGCAGAAAGAAGTAGCTTAGCAGAAAGTAGTAGCCACTGAGATGCTGAGAACCAGAGAAGCCAAGTTTTTGATACTTTCATGCATCTAGGGGGACAAAAATTGGATTTCAATGTTTGCCAACACAGACAATTACTGGTAAACATTCCCATACTTTCAGTTGTGATCAGGAAGGAATAAGCATCAGAGTCAAAGTCAATCAGAAATTGACCAGTATCAATTAGCCTGAGACATGCAACAAATCCCCCAAATATTGGTAGCTTCAAACAACAACCATTCTGAAGTTTGGCAATTCGGTCCATTCTTGCCTTGGCTCACCGCAGTCAGTGGACAGTTTGGCAGGGGGTCCATGACTTTAAGATGTCCTCATTCATATGTCTGATTGTTGGTAGGTTGTCAGCCAGGCTGCCTGGGTTATTTTACACAGGTTATTCACACTGTGAAGGTTGGGTTTCCTCCCTCGAAGAAAGTCATGGCCAATGTGCAAGTACATTCCCAGATCTCCTTGTATCCCATTTGCTATGCTAACATTGGCCAAAATCAAGTCATTTTGTCAAATTCAGGTTTAAAAATTAAACAAATAGTCTGCACATGAGCTGCATAGAGTTTAAAGCCTGCCTGCCTCCCTGCCTTCCTTCCTTCTTTCTTCTTTTCATTTTCTACCACAGTCACAGGTTTAGGTTCAGATTCAAGTCAGATTAATTGTGATTTGAGTAAGTGAATCTCCCCTGGTTGCTAGGAAAGGGGAATTTCTCTATAAGTAAAGAAAGATAACATTATCCAGAAGATAAAATTATCTCTACTGTTTTTCATATGTGGTATCTGGTACTCAAAAATAACATGACATCGAAAAGAGAGTAGTTAAGTGAAAGGCAAAAGAATCTTGCCCACAGTAGATCCAAATATTAGTGTTATTACTCACAGACTCTTAAATAACTAAATATTCAAAAAAGTTAAAGTAAATCAAATATCATCTTTTTAAAATATTGAGAATATAAGACTCTTGTCAATATTATATATCCTAGGCAAAATCTGATAACAGTGAATAGATAGTCCTTGTTTTCTGCACTCAGAGAGATAAATTATTAGGGGCAGTAAAAAACAATACTTAGAGAACTATTAGAGAACTAGAATTAATTTATAAACAACAAGTCCTTACAAAGTCTCCAGTATCTGTATTCTTAGTCCAAATATTTTATGTTTCAAGTTTTGTTAATCATATAACAAAGACGTGCTAATAATTAATTTTCTAAATTAATTAAAATAGTAACCAGCATTTCTTGTATACTTCTGTGAATAAAATCAGTCAAAAGAGAAAAGTATCAAAGTAATGAAAAAAAAACTCACAGAACTGTTGAATTATATTTGATTAAATCTGTGCCTTGAGGAAGAGAAGTAAACCATAGAAGGAATGAACAGTGAAAACTGTCATCTTGTCTTCATCTCGCCGGTCTTTCATCATGACTAACATGTTATATCTTAAAAAAATCATATACAAAACATATTATACCAGACTAATGTCCAAAAAAGATCTTAAATTCCTCAAGTCTTGCATATTAGAGATGGCATGAAAAACAGAAGATGTTAATACCTTTGCCATCTTGATTAAAACTAAGTAAGAATGTCTTGTGTTTAGTTTTATCAAATCTAGCTTAAATTTCATATAATCAGAATCTATAATTTTCAAGTAACAAAATGAACTTGAGGTTTTGCTTGTTAATTTTGCCTGAATATTTTTATTCAAAGAAGCAGTTTTATAATAATATCTCTTGTTAGGACTCAACTAAAAAAAAAAGTTTTAAAATTTTATCTATTTATTTTGAGAGAGAAAGAGAGTATGTGAAAGAGAGAGCATGAGCAGAGGGGAGGGGTAGAGGGAGAAGGAGAAGCAGACTCCCCACTGAGCAGGGGACCCCACACAGTACTCCATACCAGGACCCTGGGATCATGATCTGAGCCGAAGGCAGATGCTTAACCCACTGAGCCACCCAGGCACTCTCACCTAAAAATTTAAGTCAGTACTCAAATTTGTCTTTGACACACATTACCAATTAATATTCAGAATAGCACACACAATTACAGATGCTCCTTCCAAAATCCAATAAGGCCTACCAAGACTGTGCTTCTCTTAGAGGTAGTGGATACAAGATGCATTTATTCACCTTTCACTAAAATGATATTCTAATACATCTCAGACTTTAAAAACTTCACTGAAGTACAGGCCCTTGAAATTTAGTTGGTTTTCTCTGAAACCTCTGATATTTCATATATTCTTAAGGTAACTATGATACCTGTTTTTCAAGTTCACCATATTCTATCAGCAGAATGTCATCAATATAATAGACCAGTATGTGGCCTTGGTCTTGAGAGATGATCACCTCCCTGTGAACTCAGTTGGGACAGCGGAGGAGCTGATGTAGACAGAAAGAAGAGTGACATTTTACTGCTACCCATGCTAAGTGAAAACAAACTTGGCCTCTATCTGCTTATTGCTTTCAGGGAGTCAGGATAGGAGAGTATTGTCAGATTACTGACTTTTTACCAGTTGTTATCAGGAACTATTTTAATTTTCTTCATTGAACAGCATTCAGTTTAAAGTCAGTGTCTGATTAGGTCTGTAGTCTCATGTCATTTGTTCCACAACACTGTCTTTTGCTCAGGAAAAACGAATAAATTAAAGGGGAGAGAAAGGGGTGGCTGATGTTGTATTTTAGTCTTTGATTGTGGCACCAATCGCTGCAATTCACCCATGTGACATGAATCTCTGTAATTCACGATATTGCTTTTCATTCACTGTTCTGGTAAGGAGGGCTAATGCTGGTGTTCTTCCCAGAGTAGCTGTTACACCATTTGTCAGATATGGTTTGCCGCTAATATCTGTTCCAACTGCTTTTTCAAGACCTAGAAACATAACTACAATAGAGGACCCAAAGGACACGGGTTTAAATGTTTTTTTGGGAAAACCCCACTTATTTGATACCTGAACTCCAATCTGAAGCATTCTGTGTCTCCAGTGGAAGACAGCCTCCCATCACCCTGAAGGTTCTTGTGCCATTTTCTCATGTGTAAAGAGAATTTGGATTATTGGAAATTTTTATTTTATGCTCAAGTAAAGAATTTAAGGATTATACATAATAATACCACCGAATGTATAAAATAAAAGACATGTGAAATGCTGGAGAAAATATATACTCTAAAAATTTATTTAAAAATGTATATGGAATTTTATAAAATACTAAATGTAAAAAAAATTAAAGCTGTCAATAGTATAAAAAAGGAGACGCATAAGTTGATAACTGACATATGAAAACAAATATTCAATGAAAACAAATGTTCAACTTCAGTAATTATCAATGAAAGGGGAATTAAAAGAAAATGATAAAAAAATTAATTTTCTTCTTCTAAGCCTATAAATGTCCATACCATAATGACCATAATCAGTTGGTTCAGGGTTGAAACCTCATCCAAGTTGAGATAATAAATATCCGCTTAAAAACTTCGGTCTTGGTCTTGGGACTAAGACACCTAATATGCTTTTTCATAGATTTTTAAATCTTTAAGATGTAAAATTTAAAACTTTTGGCAGTCACAATACACCCATGTGGAGAAAGGTGATTATATTATTTAAACAAAAAGTGGTTATTAACATGCAAAAAGAAACTGAGATAAGAATTGAGAAGGAGCTCTAAAAATATTTGATTTCTTGGTTTGCAACTTTTCAGAGTCTATAATAAAACTTGGTTGTTAAACTCTGTGTTGGATTCTACAACACAGAGCCTTCTCCTTTTGATTGAACAATGAAGGGGAACAGAGTATGCCTCCCTAAACTGGGTCACTTTGTCATGTGGATTAATTTGAACCAAAGGCAATCAAGGGCTAGAAGACTGGGGCAGGGGTGGGGGTGGGTGGGTGGGGGGGACTTTTACCTCTTGGTTAACTGCCTAAGAGAATTTAGATAGGGGACCTATCCCAGAAAGAGAGCTATTAACAGAGATAACTTTTTATCTGAAAACTTTACCGGTCTAGCAAGGAAAATATCTGATTAACAAACTCCTCTTATCTTCCTGTTAATTGCCCTCCTCCTCTTGAAGCCCCAGGCTACTTTCCCATCCCTTATCTCAGGATGGCATATAAACCTCAATTGTGCGACTGCCTTTGGTCCTCATATTTTTATGGGGATTCTATAGGAACAAAATTAAATTTGTTTTCTCTTGTTGATCTGTCTGATGTCAGTTTAATTACTAGATCATCCAAAGAACCTAAAATGAAAAAAAAGGAAATTTTTTCTTCTTCTACAGTCACTTTAATTGAATTTCTATTTTTTTTTTGCAACAAAAAGAATTCAAATAATCAATTCTTAAAGGCAATTTTCAAATAATTATGGAGAAATATGATAGCATAAAATAATATCCACAACAGGGGCACCTGGGTGGCTCAGTCATTTAAGTCCTGGCCTCTTGATTTTGCTCAGGTCATGATCTCCCAATTGTGAGGTGGAACTCCACCTTGGGCTCATTGTCTCGAGATTCTCTCTCTCCCTCTTCCCCTCTGCCAGCCTCCCCCACCTGTATGCTTGTGCACATTATCTCTCTCTCTCTCTCTCTCTAAAAATAAATAAATCTTGGTGGCCTGGGTTGCTCAGTTGGGTAAGTGTCTGCCTTTGACTCAGGGTCCTGGGATCAAGCCCTACATTGGGCTCTCTGCTCAGCAGGGAGCCGCTTCTCCCCCTCACTCTCCCTTTGTGCTCTCTCTCTCAAATAAATAAATAAAATCTTAAAAAAATAATAAATAATAAAAATAATCTTTTATAAAATATCCACAGTATTAGACATTTTTTTTTAAAAAGGATGTTAAAAATTTGGCAGAATTTGATAAAAATTTATTTAAAAACATTTGCATATTAAAGTTTGCATATTAAAGTTTACATGAATTAATAATGATATTTTATTGATGACTGTCTCTAGGTATGGAATAAAGTATAATTTTATCCATTACATATTTCATATATTACCTTTGTTAATTATTATTTACATAAAATATTGACATATAAGGGTGTAAGTTATTAATTTAAATATAGTCATCTCAGGAGTACTACTTGATTCAACACAAAATTCAGACTGCCTGGAACAGTGAAAAGTGAGAATGTTCTTCCAATATGATCATAATTTTTTTCCAAAAGTTGATGGAAGGAAAGTTGACAACTGTGTCTCTGAGAAATTCAGAACCTCTTCTCTTCTAAATCACTGATGGAAAGCAAATTTCTTTGAGACCAGAGACAAAGATATGTTATTGTGAACCTAATGTCTCATTTATTAAATGAAAGGTTCACTTGGCACCAGAATTTCAAGGGTAATATTAGGAAGAATAATAATTTTTCTTAAGGTACTTCTGAATGCTTTGCTCATTTAATTACCATATATTTTACCCTGGAGACTATGAACAGAGATGAATGTAGCTAAAAAGTTTTCTAAGTGATTATTATCAGCCATCTTCCGTAACTAGGAAAACCCGAATAATGTTCACAGCAAAGGATTAATTTTGAGTGACCAGTTTAGGTAATTTTTAGAAACCAAAATTTGTACAATACACTGCAATTAACTAACAATAAATAAATAAATAAATAGACCCAAAGACTATTAGAATTCTCATTTGAGTTTTTCATTGTTAAATTTATATTTTTAAAGCTCTTATCACAAATTGATACTCTATATATGAATATATGTGTATAGGCATTTATATACATATATATATATACACATATATATTATGCATATATAAGTATATGTACATTTATACATACATATAAATATGTGTATAGTATGTGTACACATTATACATATATATTGTATATATGTCATATATATACACACACATATGATTCATTACTTTCACTATTCTTACCTTTATGAGATTATGAATTCCATGATAACAAAGATTGTTATGCATGTTGCTTACCACACTTCCCTATCGCCTCTCACGTTTCACAGAAATTTGTCTTATTGAATATTTGTTGATTAACTGAAATTATATTCCTACTTCTGTATTTTAATATTCCTTGAGCATATCTTATTCAACCATTCTTACACCATTCTCATTCAACATATTCTTTAACTTTTGCCTTCCTAATTTCTAAAATTCTCTTTTGTAATTATTTCTCTATTTACCAAAAGAATCTAAACCTCTGTGCTCATTAGTGTTTAATAGTCTCTTCAGTTCCACTTCATTATCTCAAAGTTAATTCTGGCAATAAATGAATATATGTTGTTCTGACAAACACATACTATCTTTATAAAGCTTTGCAATCTTTTATTCTTATATCTTTAGGATTTATTATGTAAAAAAAGTTGTCTAGCTAGTATTTTCTTGCACCAAAGGATTCATTAGAATATCATTATAGTACACATATATATTGTCTGTTATTTTGTTTTTGTGATGCATACTGAGTGTCAAGCTGTTTTTCTTAGTCTGATATCTGGAATGTTCCTTAGAGTTTTAATAACACCACTGTCGATAGAAAAATCAGGTAGAACAGCTGAGTGCTGCTGGGTTTGGTGTACTGCCAACTGGACAAGTTACCATCATGTTTACCTCTGTGCTCTGTTGCCAGGCTCAGTGGTGCCCTTTTCAGTAAATAGAAGATGATTATCAAATTCCTTTAGTAAAAATGCACACTTTTCCTTTGGAATAGGTAATGCACTTGGGTTCCTTACTATTTTGTATGTTTTACAAAAAATTTTAAAAATTATTTATAAAAGTAACAACACTGGATTATGAATTCTTGTGTTTAATGCTATTTCAAGATACCTTGTGTATAGAAAACTGGTGCTTTTAGTCAAATGAAATCTGTAAAATGTGTAGACCTTTCTCATTTTGTTTTGTTTTTATTTTAGTGCTGGTATTGTTTTACTTTGTTTTGTTTTACCACCAACAAAATTGAGAAACTGTTAAAAAGAACTATTCATTAAAGCCACATTAGCAGAAATTAGTGAATGACTAGTTTATTTTTGAGTCACTTGATACTTTCTTTTAGAATAGAAATCTATTTTCAAATAATCAATTGGCATGCAATCTTCGCTGTGCTTAATTTCATACATAATAAAGTCATCTAATAAAAATAGAGATAATTTTACTCTTTAGGAAAATAAATGCATATCTATGGAAATTATGGATACGGTATTAAGATACAAATTCAGCCTGATGAGATAGAAACTCAAATAAAAAAGGACTGAACAAAATATAATTGTTCTCCTTTTCTCACTAAAAAACTAAGATAATATGGCTTTACATATTTCCTGTGGCCCATTGTTCTTCTCTTTTTACAAATCCATCCCTAGAATTCTGCCTTAATCTGCATAATGTAAAGTCCTTGGTCATCATGTCCATATTCTAGCTAGAAGCAAAAGTTAAAGTCTTTAGGAGGACTGAAAATCTCAGAATCTGATCTTGGAAGTTGTTTTATTACAATATATGTTAAATTCACAATCTATTTAGGTCATTACGTGAAAGGGGGAGCATGTATAGAAAATCCCAAGAAATGGAGAAGGGACTTTTTTTTATGTTTTTGTCAGTAATGTGAATTCTAAATACCACTGACTCTTCCTTGGAAGGAGAAAAAACAACTTCTCTATTCTGAATAAAGTATATATACTTCGCAAAGTATGATTTTCAAGTGGACTGAATTAACTGATATAGCACATTGGACAGTGAACCTGGATTTCATGTGCTGGTTAATTCAGCAAAAGGTAGGTCTTACTATTTAGTCAGCTAGTTGATTGAATTTGCATTTAGCTGCCGCCTATGTGAGTTTAAGCTACAATGCGAAATAGTCTTTAATAAATGTAAAGATTACCAAGTGTTAAGAAGATAGAAAAAATGAAGCAGAATTAAAGTGCTCTACCCAGTCATCAAATATGTGTCTGACAGGCTTCAGACAATATGTACAGTCACTGAGTATGCATTGGTGAGAGGAGTGTCAGTCTTTCTGCAGTGTACCACAGGGTTTGTCCTCCAAAGGGCAGAATTAAGACAGGAGATGCCGCTATGGAGATGTACTGTCTAATTTGAATGAAGATGGCAGAATTCCAGAATGTCAGAGAGAAAGCAGTAGCAATTAATTTCCGGTATCAAGAAGAAGGTGATGACCATAATCAGTATCTAGGTAAGAATAGCATTCAGGATGGTTAACAAATAGGGATCTGTGGTATGGTTAAAGAATTTGTAGGGCCCACATCTAAAGATGTCTGTTAGCTATGACTCAGCAATTGCACAACTGGGTATTTACCCTGAAGATACAAATGTAGTGATCTGAAGGGGCATGTGTACCTGAATGTTTATAGGCAATGTCCAAAATAGCCAAACTATGGAAAAAACATAGATGTCCATCAACAGATGAATGAATAAAGAAGATGTGGTATATATATACAGTGGAATACTATGCATCCATCAAAAGAAATGAAATCTTGCCATTTGCAATGACATGGATGGAACTAAGGGTATTATGCTTAGCAAAATAAGTCATTCAGAGAAAGACAACTATCATATGATTTCCTTGATATGAGGAAGTTGAGAAGCAATGTGGGGGGTTTGTGGGGTAGGAAAAGAATAAATGAAACAAGATGGGATCAGGAGGGAGACAAATCATAAGAGACTCTTAATCTCACAAAACAAACTGAAGGTTGCAGAGGGACGGGGGTAGGAGAGGGTGGTGGGGTTATGGACATTGAGGAGGGTATGCTTTATGGTGAGTGCTCTGAAGTGTGTAAACCTGGCGATTCACAGGCCTGTACCTCTGGGGCTAATAGTACATTATATGTTAATAAAAAAATAATAAAATAAAGTCAAAGGAAAAAAATAATGAAAGAAATAAAGATGTCTGTCTTAATTTGGATTCCCTAAAGCCTAAGACTGAGAAAATCTTACGTACCAATTCTTTATCAGAGGATGCAATCTCAGGGAAACAAAAATGACGGAAAAAACACAAAGTAAAAATGTCCATTTTACCACTTCTAATCAGTATTCAAGGATTTCGCTAGACATCCTGACAAGTGCAATACTAAAGACAGAGAAATACTGTAACAATCATAAAAGAGTTAATAAATCTGGCATTATTTACAGGAGAAAATATGTATAATAGAAGAGATCCAAGGCCTGAGAACCAAGATATACAAATGTTTAAAGCTTGAGGCATTTTGGAGAAACAGAAGAGGAACTGGAGAAGGAATAGACAATAAGTAGGAGGGAAAGCGGGACCATATTCTTATGGGATTTTTTTCTCTGTTGGTGCCCACAGTTCTTGGTCATGCTGCTTCAAAAAATGAAGAGTTGGACCAGACAGAGTGGTGGGCAGCAAATCAAGGTTTATTGAGTGATAGCAAAGTGACAGTACAAAGCTCTCGAGGAGGGAGGGGACCCGAGAGGGTTGCCACCAGAGTTTCTAAGTCTAGGGGTTTTTATGGGCTTGTTGGGGAGCCTGCTTTAATCTGATGAACCCTGCCTACACTTGTCATCCAATCAGTTTTTTGTCACGTGAGAAAGGATTAAGGTCTCCTTCCAGAATGGCATAAAATCCTTTTAAGGATGGTTTCTTCTTAGGGTGGGAGTCCACCGGTCTCTTAGGATGGGGGGCCCCCTTGTCCCTGCCTGCCTGCCTTCCAACTTTCCTTCATCAGAATGAGATCTACTAATATAACTGAAGCATAGGTTTCAAAGAGAAAGCAAGATCAACACAAATGCTGTTTATATTTCAATGATATTGAGGGTTTTATGAAGATGGAGGTATGAAATATATAAAAAAATTTTTTTCTGGAGTAGTGGGGCAAAAGTCTGAATGGCAGGGGTTGAAGAAAGAACAGGTGGGAGCAATGAAAGCAGTGAGAATCAAGGTCAGTATGCAATTTATTGCTTAATACAGGCAACTTTCATCCTGGAAAAAACCTGTATCAGATGATCAGCACATCTAAGCTGTGACTTAGATAACAGATGTGTGATTTGGCTCCAGTACAGTACAAAATTCTTTCGATGAGTTTTACTGGGAAAAAAAAAACAATAGTGGGGAAGGTATGTGCTATGGTGAGTGCTATGAAGTATGTAAACCTGGCAATTCATGGACCTGTACCCCTGGGGCTAGTAATACATTATATGTTTATTAAAAAATAAATAAAAATAAATCAAAATTTAAAAATTATACAAAAAAAGACTTATAGACTTTTGATACAGGAAAAAAATCTCAACTCATTCGATCACAAGAGTAATAGTGAAAAATATATTATGCAGTTACATTTTTGTAAGACTTTTTGTTTTGTTTTGCTTATAAGAACTTTTCCATTAAATTGATTGTCTACCCTTAAGAAAAAAAGAAAGAAAAAGAAACACGGTGGCAACAGAAGCGAGTGGTGGGATCCAGACACATTTGTTTTGGTTTGTTATTTGTTTTCAAATGGATGAAAGGGGGAAGAGTTATAGATCTATGGCAATAGTTAGAATTGCTAAGGCATTTTCAGGAGACGTAAAGAAAGGTCAGATCTAGTGGACAAAACGATATTCACTGGATAAGGTGTAAACATTAATAATCTACCTATAATAATAGGAGAAAATGTGGAATGTTGGGCATAGGTACTAGGTAGAAAGATGTGGTGGTGAAGACCTACAGAAGTTCTCAATTAAACGTGAATTAAAGTCATCATCCAAAAATAAAAATGGTAGATAAAATAAAGCTCTTTATCACTATGAAATAGATAGGCTTAATGAAGTCAGTAAAGTTTTAATTAAGAAGATCAGAAATGTAATCAACCATTAAACATTAAAACCTGGTGCACATTATAAAACAAATCACATTTTCTATCATTTGAAGGAAAAAATGAAAATATAATAACAACAGAAATAATAATGTAAGTTAGCATACTTTTATGGCAAATAATATATTGATAGCTTTCCTAAAGAGAATTCTTTTGAAAGCTATAAGGAAGTGGTGCCTGGGCGGCTCAGTTGGTTAAACATCTGCCTTCAGCTCAAGTCATGATCTTGATGTCCTGGGATAGAGCCCCTCCCCCCACACCCTACACCACTGTGGGGCTCCCTGCTCCATAGGGTGTTTGTTTCTCCCTCTTCCTCAGCTGATCCCCCTACCACCTCTCCCGACTCATGTGCACTCTCTCTCTCAAATAAATAAATGAAATATTTTTAAAACTATAAGGAAAATGAAAATATTGCTATAAATACATGCATATTACATGAATGATGTTATTGATATAATTTCAAAGGGCTACTAAGTATATTACACAATCAGTAGTAAAGAAAACACTTTAAAATTAAACAGGCTATTTGCCTATTTAATCAACAATAATCTTCTAATAAATTACTTTGGTCAGATTATGTAAACATACACACACACAACTCACAAGTTGCTGGTAGGCAATTAAACTTGAGAAAAAAGTTCTGAAAGTTTAGCAATAGCATTCATAATTTTTGATCCAATAATTTTTCTTTAGGATTTTGAACCTAAGTAAGTAATCTGAGATGCACACAACTATTTATCTTTAAGGAAATTATATATAACACTTTCTACAATTATGAAAAATTAGAAAAATAATAAATGTTTAACAGTAGAAGATAAGTTAAACAACTGTATATCAATATTTCAGATTATTCTACAGTTTTGAAATACTTAATGACATGGAAAAAGGCTTATAAAATGTAATGGACTGATTCATGTCTCCATAAGACATATATGTTGAAGTCCTAACTGCTGTATACTTCAGGATGTGACTATATTTGGAGAGGACCTTTAAAGAGGTAATTAAGGTTAAATGAGATAATATGGGTGGCTCTAATCTGATATTACTAGTGTCATAAAAACTTAGGGAGGGATGCCAGGGAGATATACAGACAGAGAAAGAGCCATGTGAGGACACAGAGAGAAGGTGACCATCTGCACATCAAGGAGAGAGGGCTCAGAAGAAATTAAATCTGCCAACACTTTCATCTTAACTCTCTAGCCTGCAGACTATGAGAAAATAAATTTCGACTGATTGAGCCACCTAGTCCAGTATATTTTGTTATGGGAGCCTGAGCAAACTAACAGATATGTCCATTTTTAAACTTTAAAAAAAATGTTAACTATACCAATAGTATAATTACACCTTTAAAAATAGATTACTTATTCTATTTATCTGATGTCTAGATCATTGAAACAAAGGAAAGAAGGAAAGGAAAAAATGTACACAGATTTACAAAATATATATCAAGATAGGAATTAGAGATGGGTTATAAGTTGTTGTTTCATCTTTATCCTAAAACATTACATGAGTAAAATATTGATGTTTATATTAATATATACAACCATTTTTAAGACAAAATATACCTTTCCTTATAACACAATTCCTTTTAAGTTACAGTAATGCCAACCTCCTCTATACATCACTGATTTGGGAGGGAGGTTTGTTTTGTTTTGCTTTCAGTGTCACACATTTAAGGACAGATCACCATAATAGTAAAAGACACCAAAACAGTGTTTCAGTTAAAGCAGTAGAGATGATATCCTGAAAACATGAAAATATTTACTATGCTGTGATGTGTAGTAGATGAGAAAGCTATCAAAATGTGAGTTCTAAATAGTTCTTCTTCTGTTTTAGTTGAGGGGAAATACTCTAATCAAGAACATTCATATTCCATTTCGAATGCTTCACTCAACTCAGATTTCTTATAACGTCAGTTAGCTCTGAAATATTTACCTAAAAATGTCTTTGTGTGTTTAAAAAAAAAAAGATAAAGAAAAGAAAAGTCTTTATTTGCAGTGTATTAGTATGCTTTTCATATTTTGGTCACCAGTACAAGTGAGCAGTCTCTATATACACTTGGTTACTGAATATATTGGTGTGATCCCACATAAACACACAGTGAAAATGAAAAAAATGACAAAGCATTTCTAGGTTGTGTATCTTTAGCAATCTCCATTCTTTCATTTATATTTGTGTTCAGACAAACAGCTTTGACATATAATAACAGGCACATATAACCGTGCTGAAACTGCCACTAAACATCAAAGAGAGATTGACATTGAAAGTAAAATTAGGTTTGGGGATGGTCCAAGATGGCTTCAAGGGAAAGGTCAAGGCAAAATTCAAGTAAACCAAGGAAAGATCACCAGGTTATCAGATCTATGCATGAGTCTTAGGAGGTTATAAATGAAACAACATCATTGTCTTCTAGGAGGGCAGTCCAGCTGTTTTATCAGGTCTAAGACACTGGCCAGAGACAGGTCATGATTACAGGATTAGGAATAAAGAGAAGAATTAGTACCCCTATAAAAATGCCTGGAATAATCTTCTAAGAAAATGATACTACGATTTTCACAAGTGTGTGAAAATGCTTTCAGGTATAGATGCATGATTGATGACCATGTTTTTCAGTGTGAGAATATAATTAGAACACTCTTCAGCATTCCCTGAGATTTGCTTCATATTCAAAAATATAAAAAGTGAAAAAAATATATAAAAAGTGAAAAAGAAACACCTTGATATTTTATTATATTTTGAGGAGCTTCTGTTATTAACTTGAAATTGCTCTTCCTATTTTACATCCTAAATTAACTTGAAAAAAAAAAAGGTAAAAATAAATAGGGAAAGCAAATAATCCAAATAGTCAAATTGCATTTAGTTAAAGATTGAACGAGCATTTCTCCTATTTATAATAAAGTAAGCTCCATAGCTTAGTCTAGAATTCTTTTTGAAGATGTGGCACCTGACAGTCCCATCACTCTAAAGCACTGTTTTATGAGGTGTCTATATTTAATAATAGTTCTTTGGACACTCATAATCCTTTTTGTGATTTACTGTGGTTATCCCTCACACCACCTGTGCATGATATTAATTAAGAACTGGGGAGACAGTGTTATAAAAATGAAAAATTTCCTTTGTCATCAGGAAAAAAAAAAGCACTAGGTGAGCTCTTTGTTCATCAGAGTTTCGTGATGCTCCGACTACTTGTCCCAAGGCTAGCATTTTATATCTCCACAACTTGAAGTAGTATAGCTGAAAGGTAAAACTTGCAAGTTCAATAGTCAGCTCAAATATGGAATCATATGTTTCTGTCCATTTGAATTAAATGTACCTAGAGACATCGCTGTGGTTTGTGAATCCTTTCCAGCCCAAGATCAAAATACATAGCATAGACCTAGCAAGACACAGTGCTAGCTGTTAATCTACGAAATAGTCCATTAGTATCTGTCACTTTGGATTAACTGACTGCTTTTATGTTCATCATGTTTTTAAGCACACCAAATTACAGATGGATTTATAGATGGATTAAATGCTTTTTTAATTTTCAGAAAGCATCCATTTAGACAATTTTATATATTAAAAATATTTTCTCCATATTAAAAAATTATCTATATTAAAAAAATATTTTTCTCCATATTAAGCCCCATGAAATGGCCTTTTGCATGACAAATATTACCTAAAATGAAATAACAGGTTTAAAGGTTCTAGTTTCTTACAATTTAAGAAATTAAAAAAAAAACCTGAAATAGGAAATCATTTGAAATAAATTTTATCAATTAACTTTGATTATTTATTAATACTGCTTTTTAAATACATGCTTCTGAGCATTTTACTCCTCCAAACTGCAACAGAAGTCACTGTGTTCTGTGTTGCCTTCAAATTCAAAGTAAAATAGATTTTTGTTTTCAAGTTACACTGAAGTATGTAGAAAGATAATTAATCTCTTCTTTACTCCCCTTTAATTCCCTACCCCTACAATAATTAGTGTTAACACTCTGATGCATAATTTTCTACTTTTTCTATGTATATGCAAAAGTAAAACATACCTATAACACATGTATTGGGCTTTTTAAATTTGCATTTTTTAACAAAGAGGATTTTTTTAAATTTTAAATTCAATTAGCCAACATATAGTACATCATTAGTTTCTGATGTTCAGCAATTGCGTAAAATACCCAGCACTCAACACATCACATGCCCTCCTTAATTCCCATCACCCACTTACCCCATATCCCCACCTGCCTCCCCTTCCGTAACACACAGTTTGTTTCCCAGAGTCAAGAGTCTCTCATGGTTTGTTTCCCTCTCTAATTTCTTCCCATTCATTTTTCTCTTCTTTCCCCTATGATCCTTTGTACTATTTCTTATATTCCACATATGAATGAAACTACATGATAACTGTCTTTCTCTGATTGACTTATTTTATTTAGCATAATATCCTCCAATTCCATCCACATTGATGTAAATGGTAGCTATTCATCCTTTCTGATGGCTGAGTAATAGTCCATTGTAAATATGAACCACACCTTCTTTATCCATTCATCTGTTGAAGGACATCTCAGATCTTTCCATAGTTTGGCTATTGTGGCTATTGCTGTCATGAACTTTGGGATGCAGGGACCCCTTCTTTTCACTACATCTGTATCTTAGGGGTAAACACTCAGTAGTGCAATTGTTGGGTCATATGGTAGCTCTATTTTTAAATTCTTGAGGAGCCTCCATACTGTTTTCCAGAGTGACTGTACCAGCTTGCATTCCCACCAACAGTGTAAGAGGGTTCCCCTTTCTCCACATCCACACTAAAATTTGTTGTTTCCTCGCATGTTAATTTTAGCCATTCTGACTGTGTAAGGTGGTATCTAATTGAGGTTTTTTGATTTTTATTTCCTTGATGAAGTGCTGTTCAGCATTTTTTTTTCATGTATCTGTAGGCCGTTTGTATGCATTCTTTGAAAAAATGTCTGTTCATGCCTTCCACCCATTTTTTTGACTGGATTATTTGCATTTTAACAAGAATAGGATCAAACTATATATAATGTCATGAAAAACTTTTACAGTTAATATATTCAAAGGATTCATTTTTATAGCTGCATAATATTCTATCTTATTATGGAATAATAATGCATTTCCTATTGATTTGTAATCAATTTGTAACAATGCTGCAAAATAAACCATGTTTGTGTGCATGTGAGTGTGTGTATTCATATCTTTACTTATTTATGTAGATTATATTAATTAGGTAGCAATAGCTTGGTCGAAAGTACATACATTATAATAGATTCAACAAATAATTTCCATAATTACTGAGGTAATTTACATTTCTACCAAAATAGTATGAAAAACTTCACTTATATTCATATATAGTAAAGTCAAAGAAATATTTTTTTAAAAAATTCCATGCTGTTTAAAAAGTGAGAATTGGTATGGTAGCATGGAATTTATTATTATAAGTTGAGAGAATTTAATAAAAAAGTACTAGTTTCAGATAAATTTTACACCTTAGATAAAATTTTATTTTACAATTTAAATTTTATCCAAATGTGAAAATTCTGCACTATAATAACATGTTTAAAAGTTAAGAAGGCAAAAGTAATTTTATTCCTTTCCTAGTATGAGTTCTGGAGAAAGGAATGGGAAACATTTTTGGACACGACTCATCTGAACTGAAAAATTGAGACCAAAAACATTGATCTGTATATTCTCACAATTTGATGATAAATAAATCATAACAAGGAGAAATGACATTTAAAACAGGTAAATACAAAATTATGTACAATTAGAATAAAAACCTGAATAAAATAATACTAGCAGCAGCTTTGTTGATGTCAATTACTTTATTGGAATGATATTTCCTGTGGAGCAGCTTTCAAAATTCTTCTTTAAAGTGCTAATAGAGGGCGCCTGGGTGGCTCAGTGGGTTAAGCCGCTGCCTTCGGCTCAGGTCATGATCTCAGGGTCCTGGGATCGAGTCCCGCATCGGGCTCTCTGCTCAGCAGGGAGCCTGCTTCCCTTCCTCTCTCTCTGCCTGCCTCTCCATCTACTTGTGATTTCTCTCTGTCAAATAAATAAATAAAATCTTTAAAAAAAAAAAAAAAAAAAAAAAAAAAAAAAAAAAAATAAAGTGCTAATAGAGGGTTTCTCAATTATAATAGAGCAGTTTGATTATAATTATAGAACTTTGGATAGGAAAATTCAGACAGAGGTCATCAAATTTATAATTGGAAGATAATTGTATTTGACATTGCATTGAATTCAATAAGGATAATTATTGTCATTAAAATGACATTAAAACCATTAAACCTTGTAATTTTAAAGGCGTAATATTCAAATTGGAATATTTTGAGCATTTTTCCTGCATGTTATTTTTTTTTCTTTTTAAATTAATATATACAAAAGTATAGAAACACATTTACTTATTTCAGGATATTAAAATTATGTCAACAATTTTATGAAATTTGAGGTTAATAAAAACTGAGTAGTCACTGCGATCCAAACATTCATTCTTTTACTACAACTTAAATGAAATTTAATAGACTCTTTTCTTGCTTATGCTTTTCATGCTATACTATGTCTGTTTTTGAATAGTAAAAGTAAATATGATATTTTAAAAAGTAAATATGATATTTAAACATAGTTAAATCTTTCTCTTGCCTACATTTGCTATCCATATGAGACTCTACTTGTTCTCAGAATTAGCGCATCTTTAAAATAACAATTGAAAATGTAATAAAATAGTGTTAATAGGTATGACTATAATACTTCTGGATATGATAGGTGAGCAGAGATACCCATCCAGGTCCAAAGTGGAATAATGAACGTGCTATAAAAACACAAGGGAGAGTGGAAAAGTCTGTGTCATTGTTTAGAAAATTTAGACAGATGTGATTCAGAGACCATCAACTTCAGAGTAATTTCTGCTAAAAATGGAAATGGAGCCGCAATGAAAGAAGCACTGAAAACTGAATCATTCTTTTTCATTCTAAAAAAGTGATTCAACATGAGAAGATATAAATTAGATTTGTATACAAACTCTATATGTAATTTAGAAGGACCAAGAGTAGGTCAGAGTATGAACTCTGTGAAAGTCTCTAAACATATCACTTAGACAAATTTTCAGCTGGGCCACCTGGGTGGCTGAGTTGGGTAAGCATCTGCCTTGGGCTCAGGTCGTGATCCCAGAATCCCAGGATGGAGCCCCACACTGGGGTCCCTGCTCAGTGAGGAGTCTGCTTCTCCCCCTCCCTCTGTCCTTCTTCCTTCTCCTTCTCTCTCTCTTTCTCTCTCACACATACACACACTCCCTCGTAAATAAATAAATGAATAAAACCTTTAAAAATGCCAGAAAAAGAGAATAATTTCCAAAAATGTATAGCAAATGTATTTGAGAAGATTTATCCTCAAAGCTGCAAAAGCCAAGCAGATTATCTACACACGGTGCTAATTTGGTAGGGTTGTTCCTAGCTGTGTCAAATCTTTTAAATATGGGAAGCAGAATTGCCCAGCAAGCCAGATAAACTTGTTATAACTTGCACAGTTAAAATACGGTAAACTGATTACTAGAGTATGTGTTGTTCCTGCAGAAACTATTGTTATTACCTCTTCATTATTGAGGGCTTAGGGTCAGCTTCATAAAACACCATTTTAAACTGGACAAAATTTTATGATTCCTTTGTTTAAAGTCTAGGTAAGCAATAGACAAACATCAAGGTCCTAGATTACTTATATCTTATGGGTTTTCTATCTTCAACATGTGGCATCCATTTCCTTATCCATAATAAATGTTTCAGCTGCCACCATCAATTCCAGAAGCAGAAAGGAGCAAGCAAATCAAGACAAGGGTGAACTCCCTCTCTTGAAAGGTAAGACCCAGAAATAGCACTATTTTATTTTATTGTGGTAAGAACACTTAACATGAGGTCTACCCTTTTAAATTTTTAAGTGTGCAATACATTATGTTGTCTATCAGTACAATGTTGTACGGCAGATTTTTAGAGCTCATTCATCTTCCTTAACTGAAACTTCCTGACAGGATACTTTGAGAAACTTAAAAAAAAAAAAAAAAAAGAAAAAAAAATTCGCCCAAATCAACAGGTATTACAGACATGCCTGATGGCAAATACATTCCTTAACTTCTGGCCCAGAGAGGCTACTAAAAGTTTAACCTACAAATCCTTTACAAAAAGGATTTTACAAAAAACAGATTCTAAAGGATCTATATGATCACATTCATTGTTCTTGCTGAACTTATGTAAATAATTAGGCCAAGTTTGTTAAAACTGGACATATAGGAATTTATTAAGAATCTCCATATGCAGAGGCTTCTTACCAAGGATACTACCCTACAAAGTCAGTACAAAGAGCTGAGTTAAAAACTGTTCATTGAGCCCTGCAGATGTATTCTGGACCATGTAACCTATATACAGACAGCCATTATGTCTCTCTGCCACAGGCTTATGTGCTTACCAATGATGAGGAATTATATCACTTGTTTTCTAGCATTCAGCAACTTCTGAGATCTAGACAAGCTCCGATCTTTTTTTCCCATATATGAGCCCAACTAAATTACCAGGTCCTTTATCTAAAGGCAATGATTTCGCGGATATGATTACTCATGCATATGTAATTGATGTCACTAATAAACAAATGGCTCTACAAAGTCATGCTAAATTTCATCAAAATGCGTCAGCCCTACGCCAACAGTTTCAAATAACTAGAGAAAAAACTCGTCAAATAGTCAAAAACTGTCCTGCCTGTCTAATTCATTATCCATTACCCACATATTTGGTAAAACTTAGAGGATTGATGCCTAATCACTTATAACAAATGGATGTAACACTGTTCCCTACTTTTGGCCATTTAATATATATACATGTCTCTATTAACACATTTTCAGGTATTGTACACACTACTGCACACTCAGGAGAAGCTTTTGTAAATGTACAAAATCACCTCTTTTCCGCCTTCTCCCAAATGGGGACTCCAAAAGCCATCAAAACAGACAATGGCTCAGCATATAATTCAAAAGCCTTTCAAAAATTTTGCCAAACCTTTCAGTTGAAACATTCAATGGGCATCCCCTATAATTCTCAAGGACAAGCCATTGTCAAAAGGACTAATGGAATCCTTAAATCATATCTCAAAAATTAAAAGAGGGGGAGATACTACAGGGGACAGTGAAATATTCTCCTCATATGCATTTAACTTTAACTCTTTGTGTTTTAAATTTTTTGAACGTTGACGATATAAGTCGTACAGCAGCTGAGCGATTTTGGCATCCAGATTTCTCTCCTCTCCCTTATGCTAGGTGGAAAGACCCCCTGACGGGCACTTGGAAGGTTCCTGATCCTGTCCTCCACAGAGGACGTGGTTTTGTTTGTGTTTTTCCTCAGGATGAAGATACCCCGCACTGGCTTCCAGAAAGGTGGTGCTAAATCCTTGCCTCTCCAGCAGAGGATGGCTCGCCTCACGCTGAACGGCTAAGGCAGACGA
This sequence comes from Mustela lutreola, assembly GCF_030435805.1. Lineage (NCBI taxonomy): Eukaryota > Metazoa > Chordata > Mammalia > Carnivora > Mustelidae > Mustela > Mustela lutreola. The sequence continues at coordinate 17,160,971 of NC_081290.1, forward strand.
AGAAGGAGAAGATGTCTCCCCCGCTACAACCAGGGCTTGATAAGGGATCTCCTGAACCAGGCTCTGGAAATAGCAAATCAGACCCAACCCAATGAAGCATTGGTCACTATATTATTAACATTATAAGCTATGGTTGGCCTCCCTCGTAGTGAGGCCACAGCTTATTGGGCATATTTACCTGATCCACCCACTATAAGGCCTGTCACTTGGGATGATCCCACTTCTCGGGTGCGTTCTAATGGCACTAGTTATTTTGCGGGAAGTAGTGCTGATGGTATAGAATCTGCAGAGCATTTTATTAACTGAACAGGCTTAGCGGCTCAAGTACCCATATGCTTCCAGTTGCTCTCTTCTGACTATAGCCTCATCAAGGGATGTGTGATAGTGCAGTCTAGGTCCCATATAGTTACTTATCTTGTAAGAGATATAGTAGGTGGGGTTAATCGGTCTAATCCTGTGATAGGGGTGGAAAAATGGACTGCTTATGGAGTCGTGGGAAGTAAGACTCCTAATGTCCCTCAGAAAAGTATGCGCCCTCCTGGTTACCCCTATTGCCCTCATCAGTTAAATTATCCCTACCCAGGCCCTATGTGGATGATTTGTCTCCAAGAGAGGCCTATGATCATTTCTCCTCATGGTGTTCCTGATTTCTCTATTACAGATTGGTCAAGGAAGACAAGAGAAGAACCTCTGCGAGAACACCTTTCCACCTAATCGGCCAATGCATAATGTAACCATCCCAGGTGGGATCTTCTCTACAGCTGGAGGAATGTTCCATTCAGAACTGTGGAAGTTAGTTGTTGCTATGGGACCTCTTGGAGTGCAAGAGGCTAGGAGTGGCTACATCCCCACTATGGACATCAATTTAACCTTATGGGCGTGCATCCCAAGGCCTTTCTTGTTAGTAGTAGGTTCAGGAACCATAAATTCTATCTCCTCTTCAGGAACCATAAATTCTATCTCCTAACAAGTGAGGGGAACACTTGTTATATAACATCAGACATAACAATTGTGTATTGACTAACTGTTTGCCTGTAACATTGCCTTTACCGAGCACTGGTCCCACAATAATGTTTGTAACTATGCAACCCCCATATATGCTATTGCTTGCAGAAATAGGACCATGGTATGCTAACTATGGTTATCAATTTGCTCTCAAAATGCAGCTACAACTTAGATGGATCAAGAGCTTTTTAGGCTTACTGATAGCTAGAATAGCTGTATTAGTAGCCCTTATAGCTATGGCTACAGTAGCCTCAGTAACTCTGTCCCAAAGTGTTCATACTGCCGAACATGTAAACAATTTTGCAAAAAATGTCTCCTATGCCTTAGCTACACAAGAACATATTGATAAGAAAATTCTTAGCCGCTCAGACGGGTTAGAAGAAACAATAGAATATTTAGAAACCCAATTGTCTATCCTCAAAACTCAAATGTCCTTGGTCTGTCATGGAGGATTTCAACATATCTGTGTCACTCCGTTAAAGGCAAATAATATTACATGGGACCGAGTAAAAAGATATCTGCAGGGGATATGTTATCATACCAATGTTAGCCTTGATTTAGCAGACCTGCAAAAGGATATTTCAAGCATCAGCCAGTCTCATTTGGACTTAGTTAGTCCTGCTAAAGTAGTATCATATATTTTAAGTAGCCTGCATGGGTTTAATCTCAGGAATTTAGTGAAATATTTATTCTGGCTGTTCATTGGACTTTTTATTGTTTTGTTTACTTTCATTTTGATTTGGTGCATTGTACAAATCCGTGCAAGACAACATAGGTTTCATATGAAGGCTCAAATGTATTTCCTAGATCTAAAAACAAAGAAAGGGGGAGATGTAGGCAGCCACAGACCCAGCTAGAGGCGAGGGATCAAACCAGGCCCTGACTCGTGCCTCCTAAATATCAGTTGAGTTGCGCTTGAGAAAGATCCTGAGCTATGGACCCTAAGACTCGCTGAGGTGACTGCCTGCACGTATTAGAGGCAAAACTGGGTTGTGCATTTAACTGTTATAAGATTATCCTGTACTTGCTCAGATTATAAATTGCACCATTGTAAGCTCGTGGATTGCTAGTTAAAGATTAGCTAAGTAGACAAAAGTTACTGGCGTCAGAAGATCCACTACCAGCGCTTAGGAACTGGGTTTCATAAAAGCTTGAGGGGTTTCATGTGAATGTTAGCTGTGTATGAGCAATCAACAGAAAACAGATACTTCCTTATAATTGTTTCTGTTAACTATATAATGCCTCACGCCTTGAATAAAATTGGCACTGTTGCACAACCTCCTCAGGGCTCCTCCTACCCCCATCTCTTTGTCTCTTAATTTCTTTTCACCATCCTCTTACCCTCACGTTCCTGGTCGATTTGTCGCACTGGCCGCGACACAGAAATCATAGACAACTTCCCATACTTACTAAGGTATAGTGATTCAGAAGCTAACAACCCACATGCATATATGTAATCACACACACACACACACACATATACACTCTTTCACACACACAGATGTGCACCTGCACACACAAGCATTTGCCTTTCTTCTGATTGAGTCTTAGGAAAAACCAGTCAATGACATAATAGCCTTATTATTTAGAACTACATTTGTCTCCAGTAAACAAACCATAAGCATAGAGGGAAAGAGTACAATAAGAAGGTCAAGTTTTGGATGTGTGGTGCATCTTTTGGCTGCTTAGATCCCACTTTGAAAACTAAGTTTGTGCCCCATCATACTCTAATAGAAAAATAAACAAATGAACAACAACAAAAAAACAAGGGGCCAAATGCTATCATAGGGAGAAGTTACTAATCATATCCATGGCTTGTCATATCAGCCTGAAGAGAATGTCTGGACCACAGATGTATTCTACATTGGGTGGAGGAGATGAATATTAGATGAATGTTAAATTGGCTTGTGTTATATCTTTATTTAATCAATGTTGGCTAATAAACAAATATTTCTTCCAAGTCTTTATATAAGAGGTTAAAAGGTTAAAAGGTTCCAATTATTAAAACCAAAGAGACAAACTAAACAATTTAGTAAACAAGGTAGTATGAAATTGTTCAAAGTTGACAAGTTCTTATTACAAAACAAAAATATTAAATTGATAAAAGAATTTCAGTGTTTGCAATTTTTTTTTAAAGACTTTATTCACTTTTTTGAGAGAGAGAGAGAATGAGTGGGAGGGAGAGAAAATCTGAAAGTAGACTCTGCACCCAGCACAGAGCCTGAAGTGAGGCTCGATCCCATGACCCTGAGATCATGACCTGAACCGAATCAAGAGTCAGGCAATCAACCAACTGAGCCACCCAGGCACCCCTGAAATTATTTTAACAAACACATAGTACTCTCTATGTACCAAATGTTCTTCCAAATGTCTTATAAATATAACTTATTTCATAATCATAGGACCAGGTCATATCATCAGATCCATTTTACATATGATGAAATGAAGGCCCAGAGGCATTAAATAAGTTGTCTGGAATCTTCCAACTGGTCTTCTCTATAACTATCATTTGATTCCTTTCTTCCTTGTTCAAGTGCACACTTATGAACCGTGTGTTTTTGCTTTTGAGTCTCTTATGAGGGCACTAATGCCATTCTTGAGGGCTTCATCCTCTTGACCTAATCACCACCCTTAAAACCCACTTAATGTCATCACATCGGGGATTAGCATTTTAACATATGAATTTGGGGAAAATATAAACATTCACATAGCGCCTCTCCTTTCTGTCCTCTCCCTTCTCCCATCTCTGTCTCTGTCTCTGTCTCTGTCTTCATTACCACTTATCTCTCTAATGCTCAGGTCCTCTCTTTGCAACCAAACTTCATGAAACATCTGTCTGTACTCACTGTCTTCATTTTCCTTGTGTGGCTTGTAATTTTGGATTACACAGTCTTGTTAACCAGAGTTTAATTTTAGACAAACTGACGGGCTTAGTTTGAGATCATATATTTCCAGAGTGGATTTTTTTTTTCCTTTCCTTAGTTAGCTATTAATCTAAGACCCTGTAATTCTCTCTTTATTTTTTTTAATTTATTTATTTGTCAGATAGAGAGAAAGAGATAGAGCACAAGCAGGCAGAGTGGCAGGCAGAGGCAGAAAGAGAAACAGGCTCTCCACTGAACAAAAACCCTATGTGGGACTCAATCCCAGGATCCTGGGATCATGACCTGAGCCGAAGGCAGTGGCTTAATCAACTGAGCCACCCAGGTGTCCCAAGACCCTGTAATTCTTAATTTTATTCCACAGATGTGTCCTGACTACACATCTAGAATACATTAGACCCTATATATATTTGCATAATATCTATGATGAAAATTCCTTAGGATAGTATCTTTTCTTCCTTTTTGATTTAGAGTAAAATGTATAGATACTTTACATAGATCAATACCCAGTTAAAATTATATCATGGTATTTTATGAAAATATATGAAATGTATGTGAAAGGGACAAGTAAAGTCTTTGAGTGTGTGCATATGATAAAAAGAAAGTCTTAAAGCATTTCATATAAACTAAGGAGAAAAGTCGATTCTAGAGAAGCTAAGATGCAATATTCATGAAGCATTGGTACCTTTTCTGATGTCAAGTGCTCCTTTGTGTCACAATTTTCCAAGGTAGAAGCTTTAAGATCACTTAAAAATGATCATATAGTGTCAGTGTTAAACTATTATCAGTGAAAATACCTTGTTCTTTTTGAGCTAAAAGTTTTAGAATAATAGAGTTTTTATGAGTTTTTGTGAGAACAATAGTTCTGTGAGTATATTCTAACAGGATTTGAGGATAAAGTTTCACTTTTTTTTATATTCTTTGAGAACGTTTTTTTTTTAAATGATTTATTTATTTGAGAGAAAGAGAGTGTGTGTGCAAGCACAAGTGGGGAGAGGGGCAAAGGAAGAGTGAGAGGGAGAAAGAGTCTCCTGCAAACTCCCCACTGAGCTCAGATTCCAACACAAGGCTCCATCCCATCACCCTCAGACCACAACTGAGCTGAAACTGAGAGTCAGATGCTCAACCAACAGCCACCCAGGCACCCCATTCTTTGAAAACTTCTAATTCTAAGAAAAATAAATATGTGAACCAGATTTCTCTAGACCTTATCAGTCTAAGGTACAAACAAGGTCACAATGATATTAATACACATGTGACGGTGTAGTAATGCAGTTCTATCAACATAAACAATGAAAAAATGAAGTCTTGTAGCTACAGATCTTAGAAAACACATGTCAGGCACATTTCACTAAATAAGAGGTATGACCAGAAAATCAAAACAGAAGAAATACAGAATCAATAAGGCAAGATGGTATTAGGTTGAAGTGAATTAAAAATTTCAATGAAATGTCTATTGACTTCAGCTGATATTATAGATAAAGCTTAGTGAATGTGAAACAAGACATTGGAGACCAGTCAAGATGGGTACAACCAGATCACCAGAAAGTATCCTGGAGCTACTGGAGAAGCTGAAGGCATCCACGATTTTCAAACCAGTGTGGTGGGAGGTATTCCAGTATTTTAATCCATCATGTAGGCTTCCCTAGGTTTATCAGTTAAATACATGTGATTGTAAAAGCTTAATTACCTCTGGAAGGATATGTAAGAAACAGGGAAATGATTGCTTCCAGGGAGAAGGAGGTGACTGGCAAACGGTATCATTTTTGTACCCTGGAGATTTTCATGGATGTTCATTTATTACCTACAGAAATAAATTGTTTTAAATTAAAATAAAGCAAAATATGTGACCTTTTACAAATTAACATAGAATAAGGTTTCCCAGATTTTGCAAACAGATATTTTCTTAAAATCAAAATATTTACCATCTCCCCAAATTGATAATAGCTCTCTTTTTTTCTATGTTCATTGGTACTAAAGGATATTATGAATTTAGAATCTTTTGAAATGATTTAAAAACCAACATATACCTAACAAATATTATTATATAGTGCATTAATAATTTGATCTTTTAAGATCCTTCGCCTTCCACACTCTTAAAATAGATGCCATAGCAAGGGTAAAACAAAATTACTGCTTAACTTTGACTTGATTTCACTATGTACTCTCACATTAATTTATATTCTATAAACTTTAACACCTATATTTCACTTTGAGACAAAAATGAGAAAAGCTTAAAACATAAATAAAAATCCTTATTATGAAAGATGATGCTAAACATTTTATTTATTTTTAATAATGTTTCTCTTGACACATTATTTAATCTCTTACAGTTTAGTTGTCCTATCTGTAAAAGAGAATTGATAGATTTGATTGCTCACTTTTTACTTATAATGGCCAAAAAAAAAATCTAAATACAAGCATAAATATACTTCTGTTCAGAGTCTACTTTAGAATGCAATGTAAATGCTACAGGATATGAGACACAGAAAAAAGGTCATCCTCCCAACAATGGCATCACCAATGAAAACCCTGATAATCATATAGAATTATAGCTATAATTAGCTTTTTAAATATAGTTGAAATGGAAAACATTCAGTTATTGTTGTCACTTGCAAACCTAGTAGCTGAGGGAAAAATAAGATAGAACCAGAAGACAAAGACAGACGCTTGCCATGAAATGGATTATATAGGACTTCCATGCCCTCACTCATCAATAAAAAATTTACATTTGTCTAAAATCTAATACCACACAAAAATGCCTCATTATAATATATTTTCCCCAAAATTCAAGCAACACAAACCTAAATTAAGGGATCTTTTTAAAAACTACCCTTAACTTTTATAGGTTTGCATGATAGAACCCTCCCCCAAAAAAAGCAGGAGAGAAGTCCTACATTAAAGAAAACCAAAGGCACATAATGATTAAATGTGCTACATGATCCTTAATAGGATGTTATATCAGGGAAAATTAGGTGAAGCAAAGCTATAAAGGATATTTAAGAACAATTGGAGGATATTTAATATGGGTTATATATTTAGAAACAATATTAAATAATGCTCAATTTCAAATGGGTGATTATTATAATTATGTATTTATAAGATTATGTATATTGTATAGATTAGATAGATGATAGATAGACAAAGCAATTCAATTACAAAAGAAAACCCTTACCTCTTATGAGATAGATGTTGAAGTATTGAGAGGTGAAGTATCATAATGATTACAAATTCATGACTCAAATCAAGCACAAGAAGAAATGTGTGTGAGTGTGTGTGTGTGTGTGTGTGTGTGTGTGTGTAGTGAGAAGTGGGCAATTAAGAGAACATGATAAAGCATTGTCAAGTGTGAATTTAGGTATAGGGAATAGCTGTGTTCTTTGTGCTGTTCGTTCTACTATTCCATGGCTTTGAAATCTTCAAAATAAAAAACTAAGGAAAAGATTTTCTTTAAAAAGTGTGTGGTTTTAGGATAAAACAAATTGGAAAAGAAAATCTAAGATAAGAAAGAAGGCAAGCATTATACAAAGATTTCTGCTTCTGTGTATTTCTATTTCACCTTATATGTGTATTATAAAAATCAGTACCATTTTTTTCAACACACACAAGTTATATAGGAATTTGTACCAGTGGTTAACCATTTCTAAAACAAATATTAAATAATGTAAAATGGCTTTGTAATGTAATTTGTGAAGATGTGATAATTTGTACTAAATATTTCTATATATGGCTCTTTCTCTCTCTCATATGTTTCTATTTTGGGTAAGTCACAAGGGTCGCAAGGTCAGATTGCTTAAGATTATAAAAGTGGAAGGGAAGGGGTGCCTGAGTGGCTCAGCTGATTAAGCATCCGACTTTGGCTCAAGTCAAGATCCTGGGGTTCTGGCATTAAGCCCCCTTGTCAGGCTGCCCACTATGCTTGTCTCCCTCTCTGCCCTTCCCCCTGCTTGTGTGTTCTCTGTTTTAAATAAGTAATTTTTTTTAAATGCCTCACGGCTATTTTCTAATGCACACATGTGGTTGCTGATGTCTTGGGTGTGAAACAGAAGCTGGGCCTACCACTACTTTGCTACACTTGATTCCCTTTTGGCTTCTCTGATTCCTAGGTCCATTGTGTGTGTTTAGCTCTTTGGCTTCTGCAGGGTATCTTTATCACCAAGGTCAGAAGCTACAAGAATGCATCAAGGTTCCAGTCCATTCTGGTAGAGTTCAAGCACCTGTTGCTGAGCTGCCCCCTACAGATATTCCCTTCCTGATTACCCATCCTGAGAGCTTTAAGCTCCAGAATCAGACAAGGAGACAAGTCTTTCAGAGGCAGGTTCACTGCTTCTATAGTTGACTAAATCACTTCCCTTTATCAAATCCCTTGAGATGGATAAATGATAACTGATAGATAGATGATAGATACATAGATATAGATAGATAAAGATATAGATAGATGATATAGATATAGATATAGATACAGATATAGATATAGATATAGACACAGATATAGATAAAGATATATATCTCCTGTTAGTTCTGCTTCTTTGGTTGAGCGCTGACAGATAAAAAGACATTCTAAATAAAACAACACAATAAGCTTGTCTATATGTTTAACTTATATTTTATAACTTTCACTAAAATGTATATTTTGAATGAAATGATAGAGAAAAGATTATAGTGCCAGAATATCTATAGCAAATCCCAAGCCAATAAAACAAAGATGTTGAAAAGCGAATTTGAGAGTCTAAAATTTAAAATAACTTTTCAAACCCGTTAATTAAATGGGGTGTGTGTGTATGTGTGCACATATGCATGTGTGTTCATCACTTGCAATCATCTCAGCACAAATTTGGCAGGTATTTGCATTCTCTACTTTGTACAAAATTCCAAACAGCTTAGTAAATAAAATAATCAAAGGTGTTTTCCTTTCATGTTAGCTCTGCTCTCTTTTAATTTGCATAACTAGTCTAAGAGCCTAGACTGCAGTTGGCAGCAGAAGTTGGTTGGAAAGATGTATGCCATCAAACTTAAGCAGTATTTAATGAGACCTAAAATCTTCTCTATGATCTTCTCAATAGCTAATAAAAGAACAGTCAGATGATATGCTCTATCATACTTACCTCAGAGTAAGTCAAACATAATCTCTTATTTGGTTATTTTATCTTTTACATATTTGGAGTAAACAGATATTAAGACTTAGAGATAAGAACAGAAGATAATGTCATCTTATTCACATTGTTTTGAAAATCAAAGTGATCCAATGAGCTGAAATGTTTGCAAGTGACTTAAAAGAGTGTGCATGCAAATGAAAGCTATTGTTTCTAAAAGACATAGATATATAATTTACTTTCTTTAGAAATTTCTTGGGAGGATAGTGCTCATATTTAAAGTTACTTAATTCTCCCAAACAAAGCAATCAGTTCACTAAATAAAGAATGCAATGTAAAATCAATAATCTAAGCTTTCTTTTATTTTTCAAGATTATTTACTTAGGGGCACGTGGGAGCCTCAGTTGGTTAAGCATCTGCCTTCAGCTCAGGTCATGATCTCAGGATCCTGGATGGAGCCCCATGTCTGGCTCCCTGCTCTACAGGGCGTCTCCTCTCCCTCTCTCTCTGCCCTCTCCCTGCCACTCATGCTCACTCTCTCAAATAGAAAAATAATTTTTTTAATTAAAACTTTAAAAAATATTTATTTACTTATTTTAGAAAGGGAAGAAAGGGGCAGAAGTAGAGAAGCTTAAGCTTCTCTACTGCAGAGCCCAGTGCTGAGCTAGATCTCACAACCTTGAGATCACTACCTGAGCTCAGAGAAAGAGAGTTGGGGGCTTAACCCACTGCACTAGCCAGGCCTCTCTAATCTTTCATTTTGAAAACTGAAACTGAACAAACCAAATCCAAAGTGACCAGAAAAAAAGACAGTAGTAAAAATTACAGCAGCAATCAATGCGACTGAAAACAGGAAATCAACAGGGAAAATAAAAAAATCTGAAAACCAATTCTTTAAAAAGATCAATAAAATCAATAAACCTCTAACCAGGAAAAGATCAATAAAATCAATAAACCTCTAACCAGTCTAAGAAAAAAAAAGAGAAAAGACCCAAATTACTAATACCAGACATGAAAGAGGGGACATCACCACAGATCTCATGGATACTGAAAGGAAAATAAAGGAATACTATGAACAACTTTATGCCCATGTATTTGTAACCTAGATGAAAAAGAGCAATTCCTTAAAAACCCAATCTGCCAAAATTCACATAAAAAGAAATAAACACTTTGAGTAGGCCACGCCTATTAAGTAAATGAAATAAGTGATTAATAATTTCCAAAAGAAAAATCATCAGGCCCATAGGTTCACTGGTGAATTCTACCAAACATTTAAGGAAGAAGTTTACCACTTCTACAATCTCTTCTGGAAGGTAGACACAGAGTTAATACTTCTCAATTTATTCCATGAGGCCATCATAACCTAATATTAAAACCAGGGAAAGACATTACAAGAAAGCTATACAATAGTACAATTATAAAAATCCTCAAGAAAATATTAGCAAAACAAATTTAATGTGTATAATAAGTATTATACACAACAACAAAGTGGGATTTTTCCAGGTACTGGAAATCCTGTTGAACATTTGAAAATCTGGTAATGCACTCTGTCACATCAAAAGCCAAAGAAGAAAAATCACATGATCTTATCAATAGATGTAGAAAAGCATTTGAGAAAATCCAAGTAAAATATCTCAGGAAGCTAGGATTCCTCAATTTGATAAAGAACATCTACAGAAAACCTACAGCTAACATCATACCAAATGGTGAGAAAATAAAAGCTTTCTTACTTAGATCAGAAACTAAGCCTATTCTTACCACTCCTTTTCAAGATTTTATTGGAAACTCAGACTAATATAATAAGAAAAGAAAAAGAAATAAAATGAGTACAAATCAGGGAGGAGCAAATAAAACAATCTTGATTCATAGATGACAAAATTATCCATGTCATTCATAGATGACAAAAAATCTGAAATAAAATTAAATTTAAATTAAATAATTTTTCAAATTAAAATTAATTTTAAAAAAAGGCCTAAAACTACAGCACTAATGAATGACTAAAATTTGAAATTAAAAATTAAATGCCATTTGTATTAGCACACCAAAAATAAAATATTTTAATGTAAATCTAACAAAATATGTACAAGATCTATATGAGACCTAAAATCTTCTCTATGATCTTCTCAATAGCTTCTCAAAAGATTTAGGTCTCATCTATATGAGACCTAAATCTTCTCTATGATCTTCTCAATAGCTAATAAAAGAACAGTCAGATAAAAAACACTGATGAACAAAATCATAGAACTAAACAATGGAGAGATAGTCCATGTTCACAGATCAGATAACTCAACATTGTCAGGATGTCAGTTCTTCCCACCATAAACTATATTCAATGAAATCCCAATCAAAATGCTAGAAAGTTATTTTGTAGATATCAACAACTGATACTGCAGTTTGTAGGGAGAGGAAAAAGACCTGGAAGAACCAGTTCAATATTTAAGGACAAGAACAAAGTCAGAAAACAGACACTACCTCACTTCAAGACTTTAAAGCTACAGCAATCAGGACAATATGGCATTGACAGAAGTATAGAAAAATCAATTAACAGAATAGAGAGCCCCAAAATAGACTCACATAAATAAACGTAACCAATCTCTGACAAAGAGCAAAGGCAAACTGTGGAACAAAGATAGTTTTTTCAACAAACGGTGCTAGGACAATAGGACACCTATACAAAATAATGAATCTAGACATGGACTTTACTCTTTACGATGATTGACTCAGAATGGACTATAGACCTAAATGTAAATCAGAAAACTCCTAGAAGATAATGCAGGAGAAAACCTAGAAGATATTGGGCATATGATGACTTTTTAGATCACACAATTCATGACAGGAACAGCTGAGAAGCTGGACTTCAGTGAAATTAAAAACTCATGTTCTTCAAAAGATAATGTCAACTGAATGACAGAGCAAGCTAGGGACTAGAAGATGATATTTGTAAGAGACACATCTAATAAAGAACTGTTACCCAAAATACACAAAGAACTCTTAAAATTCAACAATAACAAAATGAACAATTTGATTTAAAAAAAAAGAGAAGTTTTTAATGATATCCCACTGAAAAAGATATACAGATGTCAAGTAAGCATACGAAAACACATTTTAGCGTCATATGTCATTAGTGCATTGCATGTTAAAACAACAGTGAGATATCATTCCATATCTATTAGAATGGTCAAAATCCAAAACACTGACAACACCAAAAGCTGACAAAGATGTGAAGCAACAAGAAGTCTCATTCATTGCTAGTGGGACTGCAAAATGGTACAGCTACAGTTACTTTGGAAGAGAGTTTGGTGGTTTCTTAAAAAAACTATATTCTCATGACACAACCTAGCAATCACACTCTTTGGTATTTACTCAAAGCAGAACACTTAGATCCGCACAAAACCTGCACGTGGATGTTTAGAGGAGTTTTATTCATAGTTGCCCACAGTTGGAAGTAACTATAATGTACTTCACAGAAAGATGGATAAATACACTGTGATATATTCAGACGACGGAACATAATTTAGAACTAAAAAGAAATGAGTTTCCAAGTCATGAAAAGACAAGGAGGAAAATTAAGTGCATATAACTAAGTTAAATATGACGATCTGAAAAGGCTACTTCCTGTATGATTCCAACAATTTAACATTCTGGAAAAGACAAAATTGTGGAGACAGTAGAAAGATCAGATGCTAAGAGTTAGCAGCGAGAGAGGAGTACAGATAATTTTTAGGGCAGTGGAACTCTTCTGTTACTGTAATGCTAATTACATAGCATTCGTTTATCTAGACCCTTGGATATACGACACCAAAACTATGGGCTTTGAGTGATAATGGTGTATCAGTGTAGGTTCATGGATTGTAATGAATGCACCACTATAGTGAGAGATGGCCCTAGTGGGGGAATTATGCTCGTATGTGGACAGGGCATATATGGGAACTCTGTACTTTCCACTCCATTTTCCTGTGAATTCAATTATGTTTTTAAAATAAAGCTTATTAATTAAATACGTTTTACTTAATGGATTTTGTCTGAATTAACCTGGCCTCTGATTCTTTCCCACCATCCCTCAATTATTTGTTTGATGAGGAAACCAACTTCTAAAATAGAAGACAAACATTACCTTTTAACTCCAAGGACTTTCGTGAAGTGAATATTTACTTTCCCACAAGACTAGCATTCTACCACTGATATCTGCTATGTATAGACCAAAAATGGAAATCTAACTAAAACACCACGAAATGAACTGATAGAAGGAAATATTAAAACTAACAAACATGGGCACCTGGGTGGCTCAGTCGTTAAGCATCTGCCTTCGGCTCAGGTCATGATCCCAGGGTCCTGGAATCAAGTCCTGCATCGGTCTCCCTGCTCGGTGGGGAGCCTGTTTCTCCACCTCCTACTCCCCCTGCTTGTGTGCTCTCTCTCTCTGTGTCAAATAAATAAATAAAATCTTAAAACAACAACAACAACAAAAACTAACAACTATTTATCTTAATTTTAGAGGTTTTATACTATCTCACCTCACCCCCTTCTTATTGCTAAGCTTTGGCATAAAGAATCATTGATTTTTTATTCATGAAATTGTTCGATAGTCACCAACTGTGTTCCTACTTTATGTAAAACAGAGACACTGAGAATGCAGTAGTAAGTAAGCAGAAATGAGTCTGCTTAGAATGAGGGCAGTCTCTTCCCAATTGGGAGGAGTTTGCCCAGAGAATAACACAATTTTACTGGGATAGAAAAAAGTATTAGAACTTTGGTATGCATACATTTTTTTATTATCCTTTTGTAAGCCTATTTTTGTTTATGCTTCAGAAGGTAAATATATATATACACACTCTAGAATTCTGGTGCCTGCACAAATATATAAATGCATATGTAAATATACAAATCCTCACAGATAGTAGATCCATTTTTTCTCTGTATGATTAAATAAGTTTGACCTTATGTAATGAGATAGACCTGTAAGCAAATACATAGTACGCATAATTACAAATTGTAACACATTCCATGAATGCAAAGAACAGCACTCCTAGAGCAAATGTAAAGACTGTAGGGGAAGAAAATGTTCCAAGCAGATGGAACAACATGTATAAAACCTCCAAGGCAGGAAGAAGATCTGCATATTGATGTCACCTAGAGCCTTTCCAGATGCCCAGTGTAGACATAGCCCAGTTACCAAGGAAAGCACACACGAAGGTCTGATGAGGCTGGTGAGCCAGGAAGAGGCTAGGTCACAGTAGGGCTTCTAGGATGGAGTAATGAATGTGAATTTGGTATTAAGGGCAGAGATATGCTGAGAAACATATATATTTTGTTGTTGTTGTTTAAAAACACTGGTGTTATGGGTTTATTTGTATCCTTGATAACCCTAACTACTCTTTATGTTATTTGGAGGGAAAAACTTATTAAAAAAAAAAAAAATTGTCCAGGAGTCTGGCAGACACAATAAATTTTGGTCAAAATCTTGTTAAGAAAAAAAAAAAGTTCTCAGCAACCCTGTTGGGACCCCTCTCACTCTTGAGAACTTTTCTCAACTTTTCTTAATGAACTACTATCATTTTACGCACCAAAAAGACAAACAAACAAAAACACACCTCAAAATATAACATAAAATTAGATGATATAAAACTGTGACATGAGAAAAAAAATTCTGAATTTGCTTGCTTCTAAGATGTTTTGGTCTCTGAGACCTCTCATTTACAGGGTGAGTGGCACTGATGACTAGGATTTTGAACATGTCTAAAGTAACCAAGTTGCGTTCAAACACAGATTCAGAATTTATGTCTTTTTTCCCCAGAAAATTAAAAAAAAAAAAGGGAAAAACAAACCCAAAAGGCAGGAGATACAAAGAAAAGAGAAAAGGAAGAGGAGAGGAAAATAACAAGCTAAAATTGGTAAAATTCACCTCAAAATTTTGTGTCAACATTCAAAATTTGTTACCTCATTTATTCTGATATAAATGGTCTGTAACATCAGATTTTATTAGGTATTTGAGTTTATCTGATAAACAGGTCTCTAGACATGATAAAGAGCCTTGAATTGTGCCTGCATAAATAAAACCCTGCTTTGGGTCTTGGAACCAAAACCCAAATTTGGAAAATCTCTTCTTTGGAAAATCTCTTTCCATTATTTAACCAACATGTTTCATTCAAGCCAGACATTGTACCTATAAGCATTTTATTGAATGATCTGGATACAGTGAGATGATACCACGGCATAGCTTTATTTTTCCTGGAACAGTAGTTATTTCATTTTTCCTCTCCTTAATGCCATCTCTACTAAATCAAGTAACATTTATTTTCACTTTATGGAATTGACAAAGTCTCTTTTTCAGTCATGAAACCATTTAGGATAATCTAAAACAAGTTCCAACCTCTTTTTAGCTTTAAATATTCACTCTTCACCCTTAACTAGGCTTAGAAGCCTGGGTTGAACAAGATGGGGCTAGTCTGTTTTTCCCTCTTCTTTCTGTACTTTTTCTCCTGTGCTCTCCAGTCAGAGACTTTAGTTCTCTTTTTTTTTTTTTTTTTTTTTTTTTTATTTTTTTTATTTTTTTTTTTTTTTTATTTTTTATAAGACTTTAGGGCAAGAAGAGATAAGGCAGATTAAAAAAAAAAAATCTTATTTAAAGTTTGAAGTTATAATCAGGATGGTAAGGGTTTGGAAGGCTCTTATATTGTTCTCTATTTAACACACACACACACACACACACACACAGAGTCAGAAACACACAAAACACACACACCCCAGTCTCCCACTTATTTCCAAAATAATAAACATGAATGCTGACCACCTCAATCCACTCCATCTGGCATGGGAACCTTGGTTATATGTTTGATTTCATGCCTTGGCAAAGGCCTCACTCCATGTTATGTTTCTTACACTTTCCTGGTGTTTGATGTTTATTTACAAAAGAAAACACCTTCTCTAAGTTGTTGTCATCCTGTCTTTGTATCCTGCTTTTGCTTGTAATTAGATCCAACATATTTAAACTCCCAAATAGAAAGGACCAGTCCTGGCAGGTCTTTTTCAATTTGAAGACTCAGCAAGCTTGATCCTTGATTATTTTCTAGCTTTAATGATTTGGACTAAGCCATGATATTAATCCTCTCATCCTCGGAGCACTCTTAAAATATCAGTGAGTTAGATAACAAAATTTTATCTTCATCAGTTTTTTATTCTTTTGCTGATGCAACTTAAGGTGCTAGAGTTTTTGTTTCTCCTATAAACATTGTGAATACAAACTGAA
Organism: Mustela lutreola; assembly: GCF_030435805.1. Classification (NCBI taxonomy): domain Eukaryota; kingdom Metazoa; phylum Chordata; class Mammalia; order Carnivora; family Mustelidae; genus Mustela; species Mustela lutreola. Next base: position 17,177,197 of record NC_081290.1, read on the forward strand.
CTCAAAAAAATACAGGGTCATTTGTTTGTTTGATTTGCTTTGGCATAAGAGAGGAACTCTCCTCCTCGAAGATGTAACGGGTAAATGACTTTAGAAAAGAAAAGCTGGAAAAAGCAGGAAAACTTCACAATTTCTTTTAATTTTACCTAGGATTAGCTCTGGAGTGGAACAAAATCTAATCTCTTTCCAGTAATTTTATAACTTCATTATTTAGAGGAAATTATATATTTCAAGTCTCAGTTTCTATATTGTGAAGAACGTACATTTTAGAACTCATAGGAAGATTGGATGAAGAAATGTATTGTACTGTAAACTGCTACAGCACACATCGGTTGCTGTACCTCTGTCATTTACTTGTTCCTCCTCCTTCCATTGAAGCCCGGTGTTGTATAGACATCCGTACTCCTCTACAATGAAATGTGCTTTGAGGGAGTGAATCCTTATTCCAGAATTAAGGGTCATTTCTAATTGATACACTCCAACCACGGTATCCTCATTTTGCTTGCCAGTGACTAGTATAGCCCTAACTAAGCATCTGACCCAATCTAGGCAGCAAATATGAAGGTCAATATGCAGAGGAGTTATGAGAAAGTTTCTTCTGCCTAAAAGTGAGTCTCTATAAACTGTATTTCCAGATATGTTTAAATTTCTGGATATAATGCCTGCGGATACTCCAGCCAATTTGTTCTATGAGCCTACATATAAATTCAAACTAAAAATGACAGAGAAAGGTTGAAACTCCTTCAGTTATTATCGATCACTTAATTAACCATTGCTGGAACCACGTATGTCTAAACATTTTGTTATGGAGGTAGTAATTTTTTCTTCAGCTTAAATAGAATCAAGATTTGCTCATATTCACAAACAAAGCCATCTTAACCAATAAAGATGACAACAGAATGTGGCATGTGATCAGCATTTGATAGATATTATTTTCCTTACTTCACCACATTTATCCCAAGAATGATTACATGAAGTATACCTGAAATTATTCTACTTGATACTAACCAAAATGCTGTATAGAAAAACAAAAACAAAAACAAAAAAACCTCCTTTGATTAACAGTGTAACCTGTTGAATCCATTGGGGGAATTTATAAACTGTGAATTATGTGCTAAATATATCCTTATTTAGAAATAAAATTAGCATAATTTGGCTAGATATCTCAAAATGTAGAAATGAGATGAGAAACCACTTCATTTTGTTCTTTAAAACATAAATCTATGTTTTTAAAAGTTATTAATAGTTCAAACTAAAAATTAAATATTTCATTACTCCATATTAAAATAATAGACTATTGATACAATAAAGAACATACTGAGCATCTAGCATGCTATGGAATCTTGAAATGCATATTTCATTCTTTTCGTAAAAAGTAAAGAGTTGAAAGAAATATTTAAAAGCTAATGAGGGCGGGTGGGTGGCCCAGTGGGTTAAAGCCTCTGCCTTCAGCTCAGGTCATGATCTCAGGGTCCTGGGGCCTGCTGCCTTCTCTCTCTCTGCCTGCCTCTCTGCCTACTTGTAATCTCTGTCTGTCAAATAAATAAAATCTTAAAAAAAAAAAAGCTAATGAGGGCAAGAGTTCATCAATTATCTTCATTTCTCATCTAGAAGCACAAAGAACTAATTCAGTTTATATAAAATGAACTGTATAGTTAAAATCTGAGTTGTTTCCATGAGGGGAGAAAAAAATCAAAAAGAGAAATGTAACTATAGATGGCAATTCAAAGATTTCCTTTGATTAAATTGGGAACATGCAAGAGGGGGAATAAAAAAAAAAAAAAAAAAAAAACATTTCTTTTTCTAAAGGGAAGAAGCCTTTGACAGATGAGAAAATTCATTTACATAGAATTTTGACATCCAGCTGCCCTGAATAAGTCCTGGGAAGAAGTCATTTTTTTTTAACTTTGTTAAGAAAAATAGGATGAGTTGCAAAAGAGCGTCCTAATTAAGGGCTGAGAATAAAATAACAGATTTGGATAAATTGATGACAGTTAAGGGCCTTATTCTCATTTGAATTCTTTTAACAATTACTGTCGGAACCATATTTATGGCATTTATTTTTAACTGGCCTTCCTTTGCATTCTTAGTGTGTGTACCTCTTTTTTCAATCCTAGTGCATTGTAATTTTAAATGCTAAGATATAGCTTCTACCCTTGCCTTTCCTATTTTTTTTCTTGGCACAAAAGAAAGGTTCATAAATAGTAGGCTTTTGATAAATTTCTTAGATGAATGAAGGATAAAATGGAACTATAATTTATAATTTCGTTACTTTTAAGACAATCTCTTTATAAATTGTTCTTTTTCTGCTTGCACTGACATGTTTGGTATGTAAGAAAAAAATATTACAACTAGAAATCATGCTAATAGCCTATAAGTACCACTTTATACTATAAAAATACATTCAAAGTACAGGTTATTAAAAAGTCACTACCTGAAAGTACTGCACCCTATTTGCTAGTAAAGTTTTTAGGAGAAATAACTTCTAATTTACTGTATGAGAAGGCTACAACAGTGGGCAGTTTATTGGACCTTTATTTTGTTCCAACAGCACGCTGTTGTCCATTCTTAGAGCTTGTAGGAATCTCTAAGAGAACAAGGAAATGCTAAATAGCTAACACACATACACACACATACGCACACATTGCACTGAGTCACAATTTTCAGTTGACATCAAGTCTCTAAGCATAATCTAGAAATGAGAAAGAAATTTGAGTGATCACTCCAAGAGCAAAAATTAGGCAGCACTCATTTCTGTTTCCTCCAAAATGTGTCCCACACATAGTCAGTCTCTTTCTTTTCTTTCTTTCTTTCTTTCTTTCTTTCTTTCTTTCTTTCTTTCTTTTTCTTTGTGTGTGTGTGTGTGAATGAATGAATGGATAATTGCTGGAACACTTCTCAGGCAACAATTGTTTCTTAAAAACAATAATAAAAAAAAAAAAAGTAGAAGCCATGCCGACTTATAGATACAATCCTGGTTTCAAAACATTCAAATCACTTTGAAAGAATCCTTCACCAACCTGTCACTAAGTCAAGAGTCAATCATATTCTCACCCATCCAGTGTGTTACCCCACTCCATAATAATAGAATGTAAAGCCCATCCAGAAAAGCTGAGATAACCTGGAAAAAGTTTTTCAGATCAATTGAAAAATTTCCATAAGCATCAGTCAGAATCAGGAAGAGCAAATTCTAAGCAAATCAACCATCAAGGAAAGTAGATGGTAACTTCCTTAGAAGTTGCCTGAGGAAGGCAACTTCTGGCCTCTAAACAAATTACAGTCTATAGGTCAAAAAACAAAAAAACCAAACTTCAGTGGTGACACTAACAAAAAGGTTCAACCTTAATTCAAAGAATGAAGTCTTCAGGGTGCCTGGGTGGCTCAGTTAATTAAGCGACTGACTCTTGATCAAAGCTCGGGTTTTAATCTCAGGGTTCTGAGTTCAAGTCCTGCTCTGGGCACCATGCTAGGCATGGAACATACTTAAAAGAAAGAAAAAATAAATAAATAAAATAAAAAAGTTATATACAGGAAGTTATTTCCCTGGTCTGTTCTAAATGTTCTTCTGGGGTGGATAGTACTAAGATCATAAATGTAGATTTCTAGCAAATTAATTCTGTTACTTTTTTTTTTTTTTTTTAAAGATTTTAAAATTCTGGGAAGATGGTGGAACAGAAAGTACAAAGAATCTGTTGCCCCAACAATTGTGCTACAGAACAATAGCACTAGCAGAAACTATCTGATGTAACTAATTGGAAATCTGGAATCTATTAAAGGTTTGAACCTCCAGGGGAAGGCTTAGGAGGTAAATTGAGGTTAATTTTAGTCGATTGTGATTCTTAGTTTACCAATGGCTATCCATTCCCCACACCTCACCAGTGCAGCAGATAACTATGCCCTTGTTCCTGAGTAGATTATACAAAGATTGCATTGTGTGAGCTCCGTGAGCAAAAAGGACCTGACCTCAGATATTGGGGATCTGTGTTCTGATTGCTGATGCTGCTTTTCATCTCAGACATAGACTAAGGGTTTGGCAGCCATTGTTGTTGCACTTCCTCTACTGTTGCAAGCCCCTTCTTCCACCAAAGTGACATCCAGAGGTTTTAAAGAGGAGTGACCTTTTTCTCCCCCTTCATTTCTCTCTTCCCTACCCCCTACTTTTGGAAGTCAGACATTAATGATTAGGACATCCAAAGCAACTTCACATACGGGAGAGATTTGAAAGTCACCATGCATGCCCAGGAAAAGGTGTGATGTGGGATCATTGAGTACAATGGTCAAGAAAGAATTCCTGAGGGGCACCTGGGTGGCTCAGTGGGTTAAGCCTCTGCCTTCAGCTCAGGTCATGATCTCAGGGTCCCGGGATCAAGCCCCACATTGGGCTCTCTTCTCAGCGGGAGCCTGCTCCCCCCTCTCTCTGCCTGCCTCTCTGCCTACTTGTGATCTCTGTCAAATAAATAAATAAAATCTTTAAAAAAAAAAACAGAAAGAAAGAATTCTTGAGATGTTTTATGGTGCATAAAGCTGTTTTTATTAAAACACAGGGACAGGACCTGTGGGCATGTGCATTGTAATTGTAAGGAGTAATTGATTTTATCCTGTGGAAGTGAAGGTGATGTTAGGTGTATTAGAAATTGAGCTTATAGGTTCCTGGAGTTCAGACTGTTATTGTGTTTTTCTTGTATAGCATTAAGATGGTTACACCCTGTAGTGGATTTTCACATCCTGCGTGACTGTGATCTTTATTAGTTGACCATTTGTCTTTGTTGTTAGGCAGTCCTGAGTGCCTGAGGAATGTTATACATAACCCAGCTGGGGGCAGAGGTTTGTGGGGTGTCAGCTTGTCTTTTGCCCTCAGCTTGCCTTTTGCTCTCTTATCAGGTGCAGGCTCAGAAAATAGCTGAGAAGATCTTAAGTTTACAACTCAGGCTGATCACTGGCTCAGAGATAGCCCACAATTAACAACAACAACAGCTACAACAACAAAACAATGAACAAAAACTAGGAAACCTAGCAACCTGAGAAACAAGGAGAAATTAACCTCAATAATTACCATGCTAATAAATGCAAATGTATTGCTTTCCTACTATAACGTAGGTAAGTTAGAAATCAATAACCGAAAGAAATTTGGGAAATTCACAAATAATGTAGAAATTATCACATTTTTAAAGGACCCCAGGAACAATGAAGAAACACAAAGGAAATGAGATTTGACTTGAAATGAATACGATGAAAATGCAACATGTGAGGTACTACAGCTTCTGGAGGCTCCCAAGGAAAATCCATCTCCCTTTTTCCAGATTCTACAAGCTGCCTGTACTCTTTGGCTCAGTTCCTTATCCTTCATTTTAAAGCTAGCTGTATAACATCTTCCAATCTTTCCATAGGATTCCTGTTTCCACCATCATGTCTCTTTATCTGATTCTCTTGTCTCCTTTCCTTAATAAAGACCCTAATGATTACCATGGATATTTACTATCTGGATAATCCTGGGAAAATCTCCCCATATCAACATCTTCAACTCAATTAGATCTATGATTCTCTTTTGCTAGATCCCAGGTTTTAGAGCATGAACATTTTTAGGGGACTAGTAGCCCATTTACCAAAACTACTAACATTAACTTAAGAAAAACTATAAATCTGAAGATACCTATAGCAGATAAAGAGATAGACTTAGTAATTAATTTCTCTCAAAAAAGCCAGGCTCAGATGGCTTTATAAATGGTTGGCAAATTATATTTAAAGAATTTAGGCCAGGGTGCCTGGGTGGCTCAGTTGGTTAAGCAAGTGCCTTCAGTGCAGGTCATGATCCTGGAGTCCCTGGGATCAGGCTCCCAGCTCCATGGGGAGTCTGCTTCTCCCTCTGACCTTCTCGCCTCTCATGCTCTCTCTCAAATTAATAAATAAAATCTAAAAAAAAAAAAAAAAAAAAAAAAGAATTCAGGCCAATCCTTCTCAAACTCTTTCAAAATTAGAAGAGGAGAGATTTCCTAACTTATTTTATAAGACCAGTATTACCCTGATACCCAAATTAGAAAAGGACAGCATAAGAAAATAAAACTATAGAAAGATAACCATTATGAATACAGATGCAAAAACTCATAACAAAATGCTAGCAAACTGAAGCCAGTATCTTAAGAAAATGACATATTCCATGGCCAAGTAGGATTCATTCCAAAAATGCAAAGTTGTTTTCACATCCAAAAATCAATTAATGTAATATTAATGCTATGTAATATACCTATTAGCATAATAAAAGACAAAAACTACATGATCATGTAAACAGACATGATATTTGACAAAACGAAAAGTCCTTTCATGATAAAAATATTAAACAAACTAGTAATGGAAAGAAATTTCTTCATCTTCATGAAGGGAATCTATATTAAAGCCACAACTAATATTGTATTTAATAGTGAGACTCAATATTTTCTTCCTAAGATGAGGAATAAGACAAAGAAACACATTTTCATCATTTCTATTCAACACTGGAGTCTACTGAAGACACAAGGGTAATTAGGCAATAAAAACAAATTAAAGGTATTAATATTGGAAAGAAGGAAAGTTTTATTTCAGAAGACATCATGTTGTATATAGAAAATTTTAAGAAATCCACTAAAAATTATTATAAAAGATTAAGAAGTTCAGCAGCATGGCAGAGTATAATATCAATATATAAAAATCTATATATTTTGATATACTAGCAGTGTACAATACAAAAATAAAATTAAGAAAACAAGTCCATTCATAATAATATTTAAAGAAAGAAGTGCAGCTTGTATACTAAAACTACAAAATGCTATTGAAAGCAATTAAAGAATAGCTAATATAACGTTAACTCATGTTCATGTATCATAAGACTCAATATCATCACTCCCCATATTGACCTACAGATTCAATGCTATCATGATCAAAATCCTTGCTCATTTTTTTTTTCCTTGATTAAATTGACAACTTGATCCTAAAATTTATAATAAAGTGCAGGGACTTTAGGGACTTAGAATAATCAAAATAATCTTGAAAAAAAATGAATGAAGTTGAATTAAATTCAAAAATGACTACAAAACTACAGTAACCAAGGTAGTGTGTTACTGTTATGACAGACATCTAGATCAGTGGAATAGAATTGAGAATCCAGAAATTAACTCTTACGTATAGAGTCTTTCAAGTTTAGATACCAAGAAAATTCAATGGACAAAGAGAGTGTAGTCAACAAATGGTGCAAGGACAACTGGATATCTACATGCAAAACAAAGAATTTAATTTCTACCTCATATCATACCAAGAAACAAAACAAAACAAAACAAAAACCTCCAAATGGATGATAGATGTAAAAGATGTAAATTTCAAACAGAAGAAATTTAGAAGAAAACATAGGAATAAACCTTGATGAGCTTGGGTTATACCTTTTGTGATTCAATAGACACCATCAAGAAAATGAAAGAAGTGACCCACAAAAAAGAGGAAAATGTTTGCAAATTATATATTAGATAAGGGACTAGTATCCAGATGACATTAATAACTTCCAATTAGAAATGGAAGAAGCATTTGACAGACATTTCTCCAATGAAGATGTGCAACTTACAAATAAGCATATGAAGAAATGTCCGATATTATTGGTCATTAGGGGAATGGAAATCCCAATCGCAATGTAATACACACTCTCTAGGATGGCTAAAATAAAGAAAACAATAACAAGTACTGACAAGAATATGGTAAAATTAGAACCCTATGACACTGCATACTTTCAATGTTTTAATTTTATGGTACGTGAATCTTACAGCTTCATTCACTTTATTTTTGTGTCAACAATAAGAAGATACATGTCTTGCACAAGCACAGAACATATAACAAATCTAAGAAATTAATCTTAATACAATATTTTTTAAAGAATTATTTATTTATTTGACAGAGAGATAGAGAGTACAAGTAGACAGAGATGGAGGGAGAGGAAGAGGGCGAAGCAGGCTCCCCAGTGAGCAGGGAGCCCGAAGCCCAGTACCCTAGGATCATGACCTGAGCCAAAGACAGCCACTTAACTGATTGATCCAGCCCGGCACCCCTTAATACAATATTATCAACTAAAGCATAGACCTAAGTCAGATTTTATGCATTTTCCACTAATTTCCTTTTTCTCTCTGTCTCAGGCTATAATCTAGGATCTTCCACTGAATTTAGATGTCCTCCAATCAATGACAGTCCTTCAGCCTTTCCTTATATTTCATCTTGGACAATTTTGCTGAGTAACTGGTGAGTTATTTTGTAGAATATCCTGATTTGGATTTCTCCAATGTCTTCTGATGACTACATCAGATGCATTATTGGGAAGAATACCACAGTGATTATGTGACCATCTCAAGGGGCTATACACTAACAATATGATTTATCACTGATTATATAACTTTTATATCTTGGCTAAGTTGTGCCTGAGGTGATCAGAATTTTCTAAAATTAGACTGTGGTAATGGTTGCACAACTTTTTGAATATCCTAAAGAGCCATTGATTTGTACAGTAAATGGAAACATTTTGTTACATAAATTATAATTAATAAAACTGTTAAAACAGTGAATTCATGCTCCACTATATTAATAGAGGTACATTTCTCAAGTTAAGTAATAATACTCCCAATTTATGTTCTACTATCAAACAATATCTAATGTACTGCTAACAGTTCTCACCATCATAGCTAAGAAATGAAAGACCTACCAAAAATCTATAATTAAAACTTTTTCTGGGGGCGCCTGGGTGGCTCAGTGGGTTAAAGCCTCTGCCTTTGGTTCAGGTCATGGTCTCAGGGTCTTGGGATCAAGCCCCGCATCTGGCTCTCTGCTCAGCAAGCAGCCTGCTTTCCTTCCTTTCTCTCAGCCTGCCTCTCTGCCTACTTGTGATCTCTCTCTGTTGAATAAAAAAAAAAAAAAAAAAAAAAAAAAAAAACACCTTTTTCGGAAGAGAACAATTAGGATAAGAACACCTCAACAAATTGCATGGTATAAGGCAAAGGTTCTTAAACATTTAGACATATGTTAGCTGACTATTCATTAATCTAGAAATTTTGAAAATAAAGATTCTTTTAGCCCACTTGTAGAGATGTTTATTCAGATGTAAAATTAAGCCCAGGAAGATCATCAAGAATGAGACCAGCTTACCTTAATCTCCCTATCAAAATGGCAGCTTCTTCTTCATGAATCTACATTTAGAGCCCTTTCATTCAGGATTTTCCTCCAACTCATTTTCTGTGATCTCCTAATGCTTTTTTCTTAAGATTTCTGAAAACTGTTCAGTCCATCCATTACCATTTAGGAAGCACATGTATTTCTATAACACAGAACACTTATCTCTATACAAAGTGAATACCCTAACATACTCACAGCTTTCTCCACTGGGAGGGAAAAAAATCCTTAACTCTTAGATATCAAGGCCACTCCTAAGTGGGTTTATAATGTGGCAGCCATTACATTTTCAGCCAGGACACCATAGGTTATTTGGGTCCATCTTTGAATGAAACCTGTGTTTTTTGTATTTTTTTTTAATTAGTTGTAGTGGGTTCCTGGGGAGAAAACTGGTATAAATTAAATGGTATCAGTGCAACAAACATAGGTGACATAATCATCAATGCCCTCTGTACCAGTGATTTATTCATGCCATCTGAACCATCTGGACCTCAACCAAAAGTATGCCACTTCTATCATGTGGTAGATTTCTTTCCTACCTATCTAGTCTTGTTTTGTAGACTTGATAAAACCCAGTTAAGGATGGGAAGTTCCAGTCAAATCAACCTTTGTTTCATGATCAGATCCTCAATGTCATGTAGGTGTCAGTAGTACAGTAGAAATGTATTTTTAAAAATAGTTTGATAGAGAGAGCACGACCTTGATTTATAATGCTGCGGATTTGTTCAGAAATCTCTGCTCAGAGCTACTCTTCAGTCTGGCTGCTTCTGAGTTACTCAGTAAATAAGTCTGAGCAGTATTACAGTTGGGTAAATGCTGCTTCCAAAGTTCTTAGAGGCCCAATAATTAATGTGAATCTAATTGAGAGTGGGTGGTCGTTATAGTAACTTACCTTTTATTTCATAGAGGATAACCTCTCCTATCTTTGATTATTAGATTTCTACAACTTGTCCAGTGTGACAAGGTATGCTCAACCAAGTGGCATGAATCGCAGAGCACATTGTACTAAAGTTTGTACATTTTAAATATTCTCTCTCTCTGTTTTTTTTTTTTTTCCGCCCCCCCCCAACTCCATCAAAAAATGGTAGTCCTCTGAGTTACACACTGTGGCGGGCTTAATCATGTCAACCCAAAGATGTCCACATCCTGATCTCCAGAACCTGTGATTATGTTATTTAACTAAAAGGAAGCTTGCCAACCCTTCAAGTTAAGGATCCTGAGATTGAAAGATTATTCTGGAGTATTTAAAACCACAGAGTCTTATAAGAAGGAGGCAGAAGGATCAAAATCTATAGTGGAAGTTATGACAATGGACTCAGGATGTTGTGTTGATGCCAGGAATAAGTCAGGAGCCACGGAATGCAGGTGGTCTTGGAAAGGTGAAAAAGATAAGGAAGCACATACTCCTCTCAGAAGATACCAGCCCTGCTGTCACTTTGACTTTAACCTTGTGACCATAAGATAAATCTGTGTTTCTTTAAGTTACTGATTTTGTTGTTTTGGAACTGTATTTCTAAGTATAGTAGAAATTGGAATTCCAAACCCCGAGAGACCTAGCTGAAACTTTCTTTTCTGGTGTTAGGAATGGTATTCATTCTTAACCTTGGAGACAGTATCTCAGAATGTCCAGATCTTTGGGCACCTAAAATTTTATCTAAACTATAGTATCTCAAGGAGGGGCAAGATGGCAGAGAAGTAGGAGACCCTATTTCAACTGGTCCCCTAAAGTGAATTAATTATCTACCAGAACACTCTGAACACCCATGAAATTAAGCTGAGATATAAGATTATACACTTCTGGATCTCTAAAGGGGCAGAAGACACCAGTTGAGAGGTAAAGCAAAGTGGGAACAATTGGACTGATATTGGAGGATAAAATACAGTAACTCTAAACTTCCTGATATGTACTCCAGATTATACAAAGTCCTTGTTATTTTCTGATATCAATGTACGAGACCAGATTAATGTTCTTGGTAAACAAAATTAATGTTCTTGCCAACAAAATTAGGGTTCCTTTAAGCTATATTGTGACAGAAAGCAAGAGATATAAACTACTCCTTAGCAGAAGGTAATGGTACTGTAATTGTAAATTGTAATGGTAAAACAAAATGGTATATATGTTTACCACTATTAATCCCAGGTGAATAAGAACTGATTTGATCCTCTTTGCTGATGGAGGTTAAAAAGAACACATTCACTGGAGAAAGATCCATACATTCGACCTAGATGGTCTGTAATCTATTAAAATAAAGTTACCATCATCTCTACAACAACTGTGATTAGAGCTGTTCCTTGATCTGTTTTAATTGTTCATCATTATTCACGATGATTTGCCAGGACTTTGCAGTAGTAAGAATAGTGAATTAAAAGGTAATGTGGAATCCCATCACCCTTGTGTCTATTAAGTCTCTGAGGTGTCTACAAATACCTGGCATGCATTTAGGATATATCACTGGTTCTGACTTACTGTAGTGGCCATGTAGGGAGTATAGATTCAGCACTTCCACTTAGCCTCTCTTAACACAGTAGTTCTTTACTCTTCAGATCAAGGATTTACGGAGAGGTCTACCAGTTGCTAAGAATATCCATGCCAAATATGTACCCCTAATGAAGGCAAAAGAGCCCTATAAGACAAAATTGGTTTAAATTTAATTTATAACCCAGTCTCCAATCACTTCTATACTCACAGGAGGCTATATATTTTTTTAATTGCCTGATATCAGTGTCAGTTCCAAATTTGATATCCATTCCCCTCTTTCTAATCTAGATATTCCTCTTTTTTTTCATTGTATACTAATGAAAAATATGCTACATATATTGTATACACTTGCATTGGTATTTCAGAGTCGTTCTTCTTGGGGGCTGACCTATCCTTTAAATTATTATCTCCAGAAGAACTGGCTCAGATCTGAAAATGGTTTGGAGTAACATGGTTTTTCATTATGGTATCCAATAACAAGTTCTCCTCATCACAGATAAGCAATTTATCCACGGTTATTTAACTATTAAATAGCCAGGCCAATATTTGCCCTCTAACCATCTAGTTTAGAGCTTCAGACCCAAAGCACTATACCATACTGTTTTTCCAGTGTGTGGGAGTGTGGGGAAAATAAAAACAGAATGTAGCATATTCACTAAGGTATTGGGAAATTACGGCATTATAATTATGAGACCATGAAAAACAATAATACAGTTTTAAATTTACTGATCTATAAAGATGTTCAAACAATTCAGTGAAGAGAATCATGGCAAAAAATTAAGGATATTATAAGGCCATATTTATAAATATACATAATTATATGCTAGTTATATATAATTATATTCACATAATTAGAAGTAAAATGTATGGAACCTATTAAAATTGGTGATGAATAACAACTATATATATATATATATTTTAAAGAAGTTTGTCTGTAAAAGAAAAAAGAAAGAGAGGATGAGACATCTTCTAGGTCAATAGAACATGCCATTAGGATAGAAAAAGTTAACATGATATTAAGGAGGGGCGAATGAGTCAATATAGAAGGAGCTATCAAAGATTCAATAACCAAGGATGCCTGGGTGGCTCAGTGGGTTAAGTTCTTGATTTTGGCTCAGGTCATGACCTCAGGGTTGTGAGGTCTGGCTCTGCACTCAGTGGGGAGTCTGGCTAAGATTCTCTCTCTCCCTCTTCCCCTACCCCACTGTCCCCTACCATGTGCTCTTTCTCTCTGTCAAATAAATAAATAAATCCTTTAAAAAGGAAAAAAAAAAAAAAAGAAAAACAAAGTTTCAAATAGCCACAATGAAAGTAACAAAAAATTATTACATTATTATCTTACTGCTATTGCATTTTCCCCTCAATATTGTACATATAATAATTTATTTCATCCTCATAACAATCTCATTTAAAAAAGCCTTTGTCTTTATTTATTGCTTAGAAACTTGCATCTCAAAATGAATAAATAAGTTAGTTTTTGATGAGCTCTTTTTTAAAGATTTATCTATATATTGGAAAAAAAGAAGATTTATCTATTTATTTCAGAGAGAGAGAGAAAGCCCATACCTGCAATGTGGAGAGAGGACAGAGGGAGAGAGTGAGACAAATGGACTCTCCATTGAGCAGGGAGCCTGAAATGGGCTTGATCACAGGACCATGTGATCATGTCCTGAAATGGTGACCTTAGCTAAAACTAAGAGTCAGATGCTTAACAGACTGAGCCACTCAGGTGCTCCCATGAGCCCATGTTTTACTCAGTACTACAGCATACTGCTTCCTCTACCTGTAAGAGAGAGAAGAATAAAAAAAAAAGAAAAAAAGAACACTTGTGCTTACATACCTCAACAATGCCAATTCCCTACCCTCAAAATGCAAATCTGTTATCCATATCTGAAACTTTAGTACATCATTGCCAAATTTATTATAAGCTCCTTTCAGTATTTTGATTTTTGAAAGGCTATCAGTGAAATTATTTTGAATATCCAGTTAACTTGTACCATCAGATAGCATACCAAAGGACTTTAATAATTAAAAAATATCTTTACATACATATTAATTACAAATTGGTATTTATAAATGACTTAAGAAGAGCTTTAAATGAAATGCTTTAGATGGGTGATTTATATGTGAACCATCATTAGAAAGATCAAACACATAGTATCACAGGAAGGAGTTCTAAAATTATACACTTTGGAAATCAATGCTGGATCTCACTTTGCTTCCTAGACTTAGGAACAGCAGTTTCTGTCTTTAGATTGCTGTAATTAGCACTAGCCTCAGATGCTCATTTACACCTTTGGCAGTCAAAAATGGGAAACTTGACTTTCACTGATGGTGTGTTATAATCACACCAGCTTGGAGCTTTTTCTTTCCTCTTATTTTTGTTGATAACATTCATAGCAACCTTTAAAAAATCAAAGTACCTTTCTCTGAGTTAAATGTTTAACTCAGAGAACCTGAGGAGTACATGGATATATATATAATAAAATTTTAGATGACTGGTTTTTGTTGTTGGTCTCACTCAGACAAATACTAAGAAAAAGCAAAACAAAAGCAAAAGAATATATGATTGAAGAACAGTTTCTATATATGTATATAACCTAAGAATTTCCAACAAGTGCAGATTATTAAATAAAAAGTATTAAGATTTGCTGCAAAAATCAAAGACATCTCACTATACTATGATGAATATAGAATTTTGGAGTATTTATAATAATAATATTGTGCCTTATACAAGGGAATTTAGTCATCAAACTCCACTTTCAACAATGACCCAAGCTTCATGGTATTCACATACTGAGAAATTGGGGATAAAATGGAATTTAACACAGAGTAAAATCTTACCTAGGACCATCCCTGAGAAATGTATGTTTATCATTAAGTTCCTATTTCATTCTTAACTATCATGATGATAATCACTTTTCAAGGTTTTTATAGGTTAATTCCTATTTATAAATTGTGAAAGCCTTGTATAAATAGGTATATTTATCTAATTTATATCAAAGTAATACTATCTGTTAGTGAGCATGGTCATTAATCTTGTATTGGAATGCATTGTGTGTTCTCAAGGTGGCTTTGGCAGTAGCACATGGCTGGGGTTGCTGTTTCTCAAAAACACAATACTTATTACTTAGGAGAGCAGTAGATGATCAAGAGAATATAGATTAGAACACTAGAAGAATAGTAGTGATGTCTCTAATAGATAACATACTGCAGTCCTATTTACCAAGTGTAGGGAACAGATGAAGTCTTTCTGCCATAAAATCATAAAAGTTCTCAAACCTGAGATAGGAGAAAAGTGTAATAATGATTTCCACTATCTGTACACCTTTACTGCAACTCATTCACCAAAAGATAGTTCAAATGATAAGCTCTTTACTTTCTTTTTGATAACTGAGTCTCCTACAGGGGTGAAAGAGAAACTAGAACACTGCTGTTCACATTCTAATTCTAGCCATTTTTCTATTTTACCAATTGAAGAAATTATTCTCTTACATTGTGTTCCTTCTTATTCCTTCAAGGTTAAATTTACTTTGACTTTATTAAAGTGGATTGGGGTTGTTGTTATCACTTAGTCTGAATAAAATCAAATGTCAGAATAGAGATCTCATTTTGAGAGCCATACAGGGCTGAAGAAGAGAGTGCTGGTGTTCTTAAAAACTAACTAGTCCTTTCAATTCCCTAGAGTGAATTTTATTTCAGGAGGGTGAAGCTGGAAAATAATTAGATATGTGAATTCTAGACTTTGGAAAATAGTTTTAAAATAATAGAGAAGTGATGGGGGCAAGGGCAAGGCAGGAGACTGAAGTTCCTGAAGAGGAATGAGAAGCTCTTATAGTCCTGGCTATATTTATAAATAAGGCAGAGGAGAAGATAATGAAAGAAAAATATGGTCATTAAAGTGATTTTTCATTGACAAATATATGAAAATTACATTAAAGTAGGAGGGCACATATCCAAGAATGAAAAAGTTACATCAATCTCTAAAAAATGTTAAGGAAATATAAATCTTCAAGTGATCTATGTTTTTGGTTCTGGTCTTCTTTTTAGCATTTATCATTGCTTTGTTATTAGTTTTTGTTTTTTAAGCTTTATATTCAGAGGAAGAAACTGACAGCACAAAAATGTCTATTGTTCCAGGCTGATCATTTAACCCTGAATGAATGCAAAGTAGAAAAAAAGAAATAGTTTCTATTTAACTTCTTTCTTTTTTATCATAGGGTTACCAATTCAGATTTAGAAAATGGGAAAACAAAAAAACAACACAAAACTTTGTTAAAGTGAACTCCCATACTAGTACTCATCAAGTGGATGAAGACTGTTTTTGGCCTGTTTTATGTGTAAATCTCTTGTCTAGATCTATGCTAGCCATAGTCTACATATGGCTACATAAATTTAAATTTTGACTATTAAAAATAAACAAAATTTAAAAATAAGTCCCTTAGTTATACTACCCAAATCTCAAATTCTCAACAGCCATTCACGACTGCTACTTATCATGTTGGATAGCAGATATAGAACATTTCTGTCATCATACAAAATTCTACTGCCAGAGCTAGTCTAAATTAACTATGATTCAGTTTACTAAGTAGTAAAATTTGGGGGATTTACATTATTTCTCTTCATGAGTATTGGAGTAATATGTGTTCTATTATTTTATTTTCCAGAATTTTCTTTTTCAAGCTTAATCAAGGATCAAATTTATTTTACTAATTTATTTTGTAAGTCAAGTCACCAATCCTGGACAAGATTCTAGAATGCATTACAAGGGTAGTTCTTATGTACCTGAACAAGAAGCAGCATTTTTAACCCATGCTGTTTAAGATTAGATCAACAGATGAGGAAATACAATTAAAAATAATGTATTGAGACATCAGTAAAACACTAAATTATACTTGTGGGCAAGATTTAGAAAAACAGAATGGAAGCCAGAAAAATTGGTGAGTTTGTTTTCTGGTTTAACAACTCTAGTCAAAGTAATGTTTATTGAACTACAGATTCTGGAATTTATTACTGAATATGGACTATCACCCTGACTTTGAAATGAGGAAATGCACACACAGGCAGTTAAAGTAACGTGCCCAAGGTCATGCATCTAGTAAGTTTTGAGAGTGTTTTCTAATTTATGTGATAGGACACAATGGCTGTGCTTTTCTGGGTAACTTATATCAATCATTAGTTTTCACTATTTATCAACCTAGTAACTTAAAATGAAGAATCTTATCATTTCATACCATGAAGCTGAAAGACCAAGTCCACTATGTCACATAAAATTAAGATTCCTAAAGACCTGGATAGGGAAAAACAATGGGTTACATAGATATAACAAGAGGAAATTAATAAAGAAAATTTAATGTGTTGTTATTCAGCTTTAGATAAAGAGACTTTTAAAAACAAAGTAAATCTGTAAGGTTTTTAATGTATATTAAGTTAAAATTAATCAAACATGACTTTAGTACTTAAATCATCTAAAAATTTATATTTAGGGTTAGTCTTCAGATTAAGAAGTCAGATTTCACTAACTTCCAAACTGATTAATTTTGCTAATGTAAGATGGGACATTACCATCATGTGGCCAAATGTAAGTAATTTTACTGGAACATATTCTATAGAGCATGGGTCCTTAATATTTGGAGTATAACCAAGCGCAAATGTCAAATATAGGCTGGCTTAAAAACTAAGGATTTTTAAAATGGGAACACTAGAGAAACAAACATAATATTCTTGGTGGAAATTGGAAAGATTGTGAAAGAAAAAGTGAGTTTATTCAATATGAACCCCAGGTATAGAAAAATTACTAAGTGAACATTTTCATGAGTACAGAATTTGTCTCAATACAGGCAAAATTTTTATCATGTAGTCCAATTAAGAAATAGGCAGATTTGGAAAGCTGTGACTTTCTTATCACTAAAGATGCATAAAAATATAACCTGTACATGCATATTCAGAAAATTGTGTTGAGTGACAATCTGCATGTGAAGTGCAGTTGACCAGTTTCCATTAAAAATTGTGGGGTTTTTTGTTTTGTTTTTGTTTGTTTGTTTTTTGGTGGAGGGAGCTTTCTAGAATAAGCATGTACATTGCATCAATTTATTACAGATAGTTTCTAGAAGTCTTTTATTTATATCAAAGATCCCCAAAGATGATAAAATTATGCATAATCTAGAAATAGTCCAAAGTTTATTGTATCT
The DNA here is from genome assembly GCF_030435805.1 of Mustela lutreola. Taxonomy (NCBI): domain Eukaryota; kingdom Metazoa; phylum Chordata; class Mammalia; order Carnivora; family Mustelidae; genus Mustela; species Mustela lutreola. The sequence goes on from NC_081290.1 coordinate 17,195,038, forward strand.
ATGAACAAACCTCATTTTAAATCATAATGAATGCCTCATTTTCCCCATCTGGTATATAAGTAAAGGGTTTTCTGTTTTTTTTTTTTTTTTAACAATTTGAAATATTCAAACAAATAAAAATATTCTTTTTTCTACAGAAACATATGATTGGTACTATTGAAAATGCCCAAAAGTGGAGGAAGACATGTTGAAATAGGAAGGCCAAACACATTTTCACCTGGTGACAATAAAACAATAAAACGATTCCCTACAGATAACGTCCTCAAGATGATGCTAAAATGTACTCTAAATACATCCTTATGTACTATGTAAGATGATAGAATCAATTATCTTCTAAAATACATTCTTCTTTTTTTATGATTTTATTTATTTATTTGACAGAGACAGAGAGAGATCACAAGTCGCCAGAGGGGCAGACAGAAAGGGGGGGGGGAGCAGGCTCCCCGCTGAGCAGAGAGCCTAATGCAGACCTCCATCCCAGGATCCTGAGATCATGACCTGAGCCGAAGGCAGAGGCTTAACCCACTGAGCTGCCCAGGCACCCTGAAATACTTTCTTAAATTATGAGTGCAGAGAACCAAAACATAGTGTTCTATTTATTTTTATTTTTATTCTTTTTTGCAGTGATGACATTCTTAAGTCAGTTCATCAGTTCTGTCCCTGTTTAAATTAATCCACTCTCTCCAATTCTTTTTCGTGTGGTGAAGTGGAGAAAGTATAATGTTATTCAGAAAACTTCTGTCCCTCAAATAAAATGGACAGTATTGATTATGACCATCTTAATCTTTTCCCTGGGGGCTGTGAGTCTCCAGACAACTATTTCATCTTAAAACTTTCTTTTGATAGTTTTTTGAGGAGGAGCAGGTTTTATCATCTAATATTATAGTCAATAAAACTTCTTTAGATCTCTGCCATAAAGTAGTTACACTGCCTTTATTTTTTGCTAATAGAAATAGTAAATTCCATTCAAAAATCATTATGTGGTAAATGAATATTCTTCCAATTACTTAATATGTGAACATATCAGGATAGATATTTTCCCTCTTTTCAACAAAGCTTGATAAATGGTTCTACAACACATTTTCTATGTTTCTTTGATTCTTTTAATTTTTCCTTGGACTACCTATCCTCATATTATTGTAAAATCAGCAAATTGTTAAGATAAAAAGTGAAGTCCATCTTTTTTGTCATATGATCTACTCTTATTTTCATTTCTTCTTTATGCTCAGACTTATTTAATTCCATTTTTATCTTCCTTCTTTTAAATGATTAGGAGAGATAACATTAAATAAGTAATTATAATTCAAACTAAAAGTGAAAAATAAAAAAAGACAAAAGCAAATAATGATATGTTCTCAAAGTGCAAAAGACGCCTTCTTAGAAATGAAAAATAAAGAAGACCTAGAATAACACTATCCTTCCACCAGTGTTTCTATTTAGTCTTTTAAAGTGGATCTCAAATGTTATCTCCTCCATGATGTTCTCCCACATCATCTAATCTTCATTTTTAGCAGGAAAGTGATAGGCTCTTGGATTTAATTTTTTTCACTGTATTTTGGTAAATCAGAGAGCTGAGCATTAACCATTCTATTCTGTGAAGTGAAGGCTCACTGTTTGTGGTTAGTAAGTGGTGAAGTTAGGAATGCTCTTAAAGTATAGACTTTTTTTAGGTCTAGCATGTCTTATGTTGACAATCATGTTTACACCATTTTATATGTCTGGTTCATATGTAACTGATCCCATTAGTACTAAAAGTGATTCAGACTTCAGCTACCAGGACAATCCAGCTCTCTACTGCAATGATTGAATCAGATGTGGGTATATGCTTTAATCAGGACAAGTCAGACTTTCCTCTGGTATTTCTACCAATGCTAAAGGAAAAAGAAAAATGCCTATTCTTTCTCTGTATTCATCAATTTTAAGGACCTGGAGCTCTAGGTAATAAGAAGAAGGGAAAATCTTTGGTGCAAAATCTAATAAGAATGAAATATAGCAGAAGTGAGAAGAACTAAGCCATAAATAAAGAGAGGAGAGGAAAGTTAGAGAACTATTTCTATGCCTCAGATCTAAGATATGAGCCATGATTGTAACAATTACAATTTTTGGAATTTCTAAATTAGTTAAGTAACTCATTTTTTAGGGTAGTTTCTGACAATTACTCAAAGGAGTCTAGAATTATAAAGCCTGCTATTAGTTGACAGATTCAAATTACTGAATGTTGGGCAGAGTACCATGCACAGATTATCATTTCCAGATGAGGATTCCACACACTTTTGCCCATTGCATCTTGTTATTAGTTTCGTCCAGGAAACCAATGAATGCAACACCACCTTACTTACTTACATCAAGAAGAGAATGGGCAGGATCAACTCAGTAGTGAGCATCAGTTCTCCATGGTCAGTGAGCAACCCTGCAGTCATACAGGGGAATGGTCCTAAGTACCCCCATCTTGTGCCTTGTGGGGTTGGCCAGGTGCCATACAATGCTCACACTTAGAACAAAAGTACTAATTGAGCATTAACAGGGAAAGGTATCTACACAAAGTGATAAGTCCACAGACTATGTACATTATTGCTTGGTAAGAAAAGTGATCCAGGCCCAGGGCTTATTCTTATGTAGTAGAGTATATGTGTGCTGGGTATCTAAAGATTGTGTGCATGAGAGTGTCATTCCCAGCTCTGAATAATATAATTTTAGCAATGGTATTGCCACTAAATCATTTTCTTAAAAAAATATGTCTAAGATTTTAATTTTCTCAACATTTTTGTCAAAAATTGCCCTTCCCCAAACCACAATTTTGAACCCATCATGTAAGTGTGTGATATGGAATTCTATATGGCTTTAACAAAATCTTACCAAAGAACATAAAGAGAAGGTCGACCCTATTTCTGAAAAATAATCATTACAGCTCAACATGTTGCAATATTCTTGAAGAAATACTGTATTTATACTTTTAAGATCATAGTGCTATATGAATATGTAGATGCATATCTTTCTAATAAACCATAAATTCTTTGAGGTCCATGACTGAAAATTATTTATCATTATATCTCAAGTAATTAGCATAGTATTTATACAAAGTTTGTAATATTTCTAATAGAAATAACAAAGATAGCATTCTATCAAGAGTGCTCTTTATTGAGCTTTGTTATCACTGCATATGAGATTCTTATTTTTTTGTTTGATATAAATTTTATTACTTAGTTTTAGTAATTTTGAACCTTATAAAGAACATCATGCTGGGGTCATCTGACAACTTGATATCACTAGTCAGCACATTATCACATGTAGCTGTTATTTCGTCCTTTTCACCAGCAAAATATATTCTACAATACACCATGAGTCATTTGTTATCTGCTCCTGTTATTACAAAAATTGTTATTATGAATATTTTTATAATTTTCTTGTGGTACAAAAATGTACCAAATGCACCTTTGGTATATGACTGGAATTCCAAATCCCAAGAGACCTAGGTGAAACTTTCTTTTCTGGTTGTTAGGAATGGTATTCATTCTTAACCTTGGAGGGAGTATCTCAGAATGTCCAGATATTTGGGCACCTAAAATTTTATCTAAACTACAGTATCTCAAGGAGGGGCAAGATGGTAGAGAAGTAGGAGACCCTGTTTCAACTGGTCCCCTAAAGTGAATTAATTATCTTCCAGAACACTCTGAACACCCACGAAATCAGGCTGAGATATAAGATTATACACTTCTGGATCTCTACAGGGCCAGAATACCCCATATGACTGGAAAATTGTTGGGTAATAGAATATGTGAATGCTCAATTTTAAAAGAATAGGCCAGATAATTCCCAAAGGAATTAACCAGTTTGCAGCAGCATTAGATATGAAATCCTGTTGAGCCATGAAATTTTTCTTAATTTTTATTTATTCTTTTAAATTTCTTTTCAGTGTTCCAGAATTCATTGTTTATGCACTACACCCAGTACTCCATGCAATATGTGCCCTCCATAATACCCACCACCAGTTTCACCCAACCTCTCACCTCCTGCCCCTCCAAAACCCTCAGATTGTTTTTCAGAGTCCACCGTCTCTCATGGTTAATCTACCCCCAATTTCCCCCAACTCCCTTCTCCTCTCCATTTCCCCATGTCCTCTGTGTTATTCCTTATGGTCCACAAGTAAGTTGAACCATATGAAAATTGACTCTCTGCTTGACTTATTTCACTCATGAGATTCTTAATATCAATAGTCTAATAGGATTCACTTGTTGGGAAACTCTAGGAAGATACCTGAAGGAACTTCTTAAGACAAAATATTTAGGTGAATACCCCCTCCAAAAATGACTTCTTGAAAATATCAGGTGTTTTTTTTTTTAATTTTTAAAGATTTTTATTTATTTATTTGACAGAGAGAGACACAGCGAGAGAGGGAACAAAAGCAGGGGAGTGGGAGAGGGAAAAGCAGCCTTCCCGCAGAGAAGGGTTCCTGATGTGGGGCTCAATCTTAGGACCCTATGACCATGACCTGAGCTGAAGGCAGATACTTAACAACTGAGCCACCCAGGTGCCCTGAAAATATAAGTTTTAGATGAGAAGCATAATATATATCGAGAGAGTTTAATCAATAAATAACTTTGTCTAATCTAAATGACATTATCTTAGAATAATTCCCAAATCAGATATGACTCTTCTCTCTTTCCTAAATCGACTGTGATTCCTTAATTTAAGTAATGATGGAGTTTCTACACACCAAAAAATACGATCAAAGTTTGTTGTTGTTTTTCCTCTGCTATCCTTCATTATATTTTACAGAAGGCAGCCTTAGTCAACATTCGAATTTTGTACATGGAATTTTTCCATGCCTTTCCAATGAGATTGTCCTTTTTGGAGAATAACTCAGGTAGCATGCTCTGTTGATTTATGGATTGAAACAAAAGGCTTTACCCTGAACCTACACCTAAGCTCCCTAGGTATAAATGAATGCTTTGAAGGAAAGACGTGTTCTCTCTCATCTGATGCCTTTCTTGAGACAGAAATGATGTCTTTGTTAATATATACTCATAACTACATCACTTCATTTGAGACAGTTTCACTATATAAGCTATCTCTAAAAGATATATTAACTATCAAAAGAGTAATTCTATACAAAATGATCTTTCCCGCAACAATTACACAAAGATTATGTGTTCAATTTTTGTAATATCAACCTGTTGTATCTGAAAAAAAAGGGACACAGCAAATCTTACTGTAGTTTATAATAGTCAGAGATGACAACCTGCTAATTCTATTTATTTCCATAAGAAAGAAAATATAAATGAGGCATTGTGTCCTGAGCATAAGGAAAGCACCAAAATCACAAGTAGAAATTGGGCAAATATATTTCTAAGTTCTAGATTTACAATAATTATGCTTCACTCTCCATTTACTTGCTTCTAGGTTTAAATACATTTCGTTGTCAAAGCTGGGCTTTCTTTGTGTTTATTTTTGTTTTTGTCACATGGCAATATTTTCTAATTACAAAGTCTTTGTCTTTGAGTCTGAAAATGCTCAAATTCATTCAAGTAGGATCTTTCTCACTTTAATTATCCAGGAAAACCTTCCCCATATTCCTGGCTAACAACTTGATTTCTTAAACTGGTAATGACTTTTGACTCTAATGAACATTCTTTATCTGATATATGTTTCATCTGATATATGCAGATAAACATCTGATATATGCAGATGAACATTCTTCATCTGATATATGCTTGCTGCTATGTTATCCTTCTCCATGGCATTTTAATGATTAGATAAATTAATATTATTTCATTTAAAATTACTTTTTTAATCAGAATCCCAGAAGAAAGCCACCTCTCTATTGGGTAGCACAATTTTCTTTCTGTTTTATACCTTTAAACTTTCTTCCCATCAACTCATTATAGTTCAGGTGTGATATGATTAGTCATTTTATGCTCATAAATGTGAGAAGCACATAGGAATCCAATACTACTTCAACAAATAATTAATGATGAATGAAACAAATTGAAAAATGAATAAGAATAATATTTTGTTAGCTTATATTCTCTAAAGTTCTAATTTAATTAATGAATAATTGTAAGAAATTGTATGAAATATAGTGCTGAAGTGAAATCATCACATCTCTAGTAAAAGTTACAGTGATCAATCTCACAACTTAGAAATGAAAATACTGTTCCTAGCAATTCTGCTTCTGGGTATATCATTCAAGAGAACTGAAATCAGGCAGAATCTTAAAGATATATTTGCACTCCCATGTTCATAGAAGCACTATACATGAGAGTCAAGAGGTGGAATCAACACAAATGTCCACTGATGGATGAATGGATATATGAAATATGGTACATGTTTGGCAAGGATGTGGAGAAAGGGGTAACTTCTTCACGGCTGATGGGAATGCAAGCTGGTGCAGCCACTTTGGAAAACAATATGGAGTTTCTTCAGAAAGTTAAAAATAGAACGATCCTATGGTCCAGCAATCACACTATTATATATTTACTCAAAGGATACAAAAACACTAATTTGAAGGGATACCTACCCCCTGATGTTTACAGAAAAATTATTGACAGTAACCAAATTATGGAAAGAGCTCAGAGTCCATTGGCTGATGAATGCAAAGAGAAGATGAGGTATGTATATCCAGTGGAACATTACTCAGCCATTTAAAAAAAAAAAAAAAAAAAGGAATCTTGCTATTTGCAACAATGGAGATGGAGTTAGAGAACATTATGCTAAGTGAAATAAGTCAGTCAGAAAAAGACAAATACCATGCGATTTCACTCATATGTGGAATGGAAGGGGAAAAAATGAACATAAGAGGGGAAAAAAAGAGAGGCAAGGCAAGAAACTGACTCTTAACTATAGAGAACAAACTGATGGTTACCAGTGGGGAGGTGGATAAGGAGTGGGTTAAATAGGTGATAGAGATTAAGGAATGCACTTGTGATGAACACCAGAGGTATGGTAGTGTTGAATCTCTTATATGGTACACCTGAAACTAATATTACACTGTATGTTAACTAACTGAGATTTAAGTAAAAACTTTAAAAATATGGTATACACATATAATGGAATATCATTAAGCCTTAAAATGAAAGGAAATTCTGATAAATGATACCACCTGAAACATGAAAACATAATAGTAATTCAGTCATATAAAGTGAAGCCAATCACACGAAACAAACACAACCAACCAAAACCACAGATATATTATATGATCCCACTTACATAAGTTATCCTGATTAGCCAAATTCATGGAAACAGAGAAGAGAATGATCATTGCCAGGGACAAAGGGAGGTCAAAATGGGGAATTTTTCTTTTAATGGAGATAGTTTCAGTTTCACAAAACGAAAGAATGTTGGAGGTTGATCACACAACTTTGTGAATACACTTTACACTATTGAACTGCACACCTAGAAATGGTTAAGATGCTAAATTTTATATTATATGCTTTTTTACAATAATTTAAAATATGAACAATGTGAGAATGTATGGGTTGGAAAGGTTGGAAAATTTAATTGTGTAGTATAAGTTCACAACACTTCAGATGTATTTGTATTATGAAATATTACATATATATATGTTTCTTTTTCAGAATTCTGCAGTGTCAACTTCTCATAATCAATTTTATGATCTAAGTTAGTTTTTGAGGTTTTCAAGGTCTCAATTCTTTTACATTTTTATTTATTTTCTTTGGTATGTATTAAAGTTGAAAGACCCCTTAAACATTCCCTGCAGTAATATTCTAATATTTTATTGAGGGTAATTTTACATTTTCCACGATATTAAAAATAGAATATTGAAAGCACATTATTGTGATAAGAGGTAGTATTAATATACAACAGAAGTGTGTTTAATTGGCACGTACATTTTAACTTTAAAAATTATTGCTATAACAATTTCAATGAATTTCTTTTTCTAAGCAAATTAAATAAAGGATATACTTCTTTTATAAGATCTGAGATTTATTTAATATCTAACTCTAGGGAATTTGTGAAATGTGTTGAGAGATATCTTTAAAAGCTAAAGGCTAAATTGCTGAAAGCAGTCATCTGGACAGCTCTTCCAATTATGGTTATATGTGAATAAATGTGTTGAATGAGAAATAATATGAACAATTGTTTAGTTATTTAAACTTGTTCCAAATTTTTCCATATTAATAGTTGTGATTAAATAGGTCATGTAACATTTATTCACCTGTCAATTAAATACATTTTATTTAATTATAACTTAGCTTTCATCAGAATTGAATAAAGTGTCATGCAATGCTTTCAGAATATTTTTCTTACACGGAAGAATCAAAACCCACATGAATAATACAACGTATACTAAATGAATAAGAAAATAATGAATAATATTTTAAACACTTGAAAACTAATTTGAATTCATTTTAAAAATGAATTTAGAAAGAGTTTTCTTTTGTAATTCCCATCTTCTTTTGAAAGACAACTGAAAATAATTGAGAAAATAATCAAGTGCCTTCAGTGTTTTAACAATGATAATTATGTTTTCCACAGTAATTGTTCCTATTAAAATATGGCCTTTATATAAGAGCCAATCATTAGAATGAAAGATAAAGTTTAGCAACAACTAATCACAAGCTTTATGCAATTATATCACAATACATTTGAATTATTACGAGAGTTTTACGAAAGCTTCATAGAAAAAAAATTGCTACATACACTTCCCATCTATTTCCTCCACAATTACCACCAAAGATAAATGATTTCATAAGTTTTATATCCACGAGTAAAGAGAACTGTTCACTTTGCTAAGCTAGAATATATGACTGAAGAGTCATAAAAATGCAAATATTCTGATTATATTTTATTTATTATAAGTAAGAAAGAGATAAACATTTCTGTTTCCTAAAATTTTTACTTTCGGATTTACATATGATAACATCAACAACAAAAAACAATGTTTAACCCTATTACCTCACACAAACTTTTGCAATAATTTTGCATCTATTTGGCTAAAAGAATGTTTTTTCCCCCAAAACCTTGTAATTTTATTTTTTTTAGTAAGCAAACAAAAATGCCAAAACAAAACAAACTTTCAAAAGGAAACCTATTATAATGAACACTAAAACTGGAGTTTGCTGAATCTAACTTAAGATCACTAAATTTTTGACATCTCTAACCATTTCAAAAGTCTCTCCTATAGAGCTAAATTAACAAGTGGATAGCACAGTACAATAGTAAATATCTGAAAACTCTTAAGATCACCACCAAACATTAGGGTGTAGTTGAAACTTTGTCTCAGTCTTTAATTACACAGATTTGAAGGGAGGGCTAAAGTACAATAATTTCATTAAACAATAGTAAATAAATGGAAAAAATAAATATTGGAACATACTTTTAATATTTTGGCACACATTCTGAGATTTTGGAAACTATAATGACAACACATTAATCTGCAACCACAACAAAAGAAATAATTATGGGGGAAAGGTGGAAAATTAATAAAACAGCTGATTATGCAAACTATAGGTAGTTATATGTTGCAGAATAGGCTTCTCCTTTAGAAAATGAGCAAATAAACTGTGCATGCAGCAAATTATAATTTCTTCCTGATGATTTATAAAATTTAAAAATCATATTTAATAATTGTTTGGCTTTTTGTTCTTTTCTATGTGTACTACTACTATCATGAAGGGACAAGGCAAACACACTTTATATCCCTAATGGTATTAACTTCTAGCTAGTCACCACTAAGACTTTCTTTTCTTTCAAATCAAATTGTAAATTGCAATCCTTTACCACATACTCATCTGGTAAAGATTAGGAACCAAGTCTGCTGTCTATTCATTGTTTTCCCCTCCTCAAGAGTTTTCTTCACTAGTGCCAGGGGTCTGGTATTGACTATACAGTATTAAATGTTTTCCTCCTCAAGGTCTTCAGAGCAACCTCTCCCATTCTGGAACTCCTTTCTCTTTTCCCTCTTCTCCCTAATCTGTCTCCTTTTGTGATTCAGGCTTTCCCTATGTTGTTTGTCCTTTGGCTTCCTGGTTTCCTATCGGATACCACTACAAATCTGATTCCTTGGAGATTTAAGAATTAAGGAGAAATAAGCAGTCCCAGTGACCAAGTCTCCCTGGAAAATATTTCTTCAATATTACTGAGTGTTCAGTGTAGGCCAAGCACTATTCTAACCACTTAACATGAAGTGACTCATTCAGTCTTCATAACTCTAGGATAGGTATCTTATCTTCAACCCCATTTTACAGATAAAAATATTAGAGTTCCAAGAAACTAATTAAATAGTCCAAAGTCACATAGCCAATGGCAGATCCAATATTTGAACCTGAGAATCCCGTCTCTGCTTTGCAAATTCTACACTATCTTATGTTAACTCTAATACTGACCTTTCTCCACAACATCTTTGTTAACAAACCTGTGAGTTTTGTGGTATCTAAATGGGGTATCTCTCCCAGTCAGATGAGGTCCCCCAAACATGAGGCAACTGATCTGATGGAAGACGGTGGCATAGGAGGTAAAAGAATTCACCTGACACGGAACACAGGAGATAGAAGTTATTGAATGCAGGAGCAGCAGGCAGGACGGCAGAAGAGAACCTGTCTGCCATGAGGCAATGGGTGGGCGCCATTTTTAAAGGGGGTAGAGGAGGAAGTATGGAGATGTGAGAAATTCCCATTTTTGGTGACTGTGCCTAGTTGTAAGTAGCCCATTGGTCAATTAGGGCCTATGGACATTTTGAGTTGGGTTGTTTAATGGACCTGTGTGTATTCAGCGAGACGGTCACTATGGGCCCTTTCTATATTCCATTGTTTAGATCTGTTTACCTAAAAGCGGCCTTACAAGTTTTATAATGAACTTCTATTTTGAATTCTATAATGAAAGATTGATTCTCCACAGCTTTCACAATGGCTTGATGTGTGCAGGATTTCCAAGGGAAGAAAGGGGCCATAAAAGGAAAACATCTGTCACATAGGTGTATGTCTAAATAAGATCTGTTTAGAAGTTGTCAACCAACTGCATTATTCAAAGGAAAATTCAACATTGGCTATCTCCAATGAAATGTCAGGTGTGATGACTTTCATGTATTAATTGAGTTCATCTCTTGGGAAGTAAATAAAATAAACTTTCACTTTCAGTTATTGGATTTCTCATTGCTTTTTGTTTTTATACAAAATGATGGTGTATACTTGAAATAATATTTTGTTCTTTAATCAAACAGCTGTACAGTATTCCCCCATTGTTGTCATATTATTCCATCCTAGCCACACTCCAAGGCCTACTAGAAGTCCTCCATTCTTTCTATTTCTTCGTGGACATGTCATCACAGTCCTTAGTGCCATTTCCTTAATATTTGTTCATCTTTATTTTCATTAGCATTTTTAGTGTGCCTTTTGAATAAATCTCCTCCTCAACTAATATATACAATTGTTACATCATTTTCATTCATATATAAATACATATTACATTGTGTCCCCACAAGACTATGAGATGTTTGAAGTCATAAATACTGTCTTTTACATCAATAGTCCTTTATAATATCTATTTATATTAGACACAATACATTCCTATGGATAAAGTGATAATAAGTTATAACTCCCTCTAAATAAGGTAATAGAAGAACAGTATTTAGTTCACTACCATTGTATACATGGATAAATGGTATTCTTTAAATTAATTATTATTTGGGGATGCCTGGGTGGCTCAGTTGGTTGAACAGCTGCCTTCGGCTCAGGTCATGATCCCAGCGTCCTGGGATTGAGTCCCACATCGGGCTCATTGTTCGGCGGGGAGCCTGCTTCTCCCTCTGCCTCTGCCTGCCATCTGTCTGCCTGTGCTCACTCTCTCTCCCCCTCTCTCTCTCTCTGACAAATAAATAAAATCTTTAAAAATAAATAAAAAAATAATTAATTATTATTTGGTATTTGTAATAATGTAATATGCAAGATTATCACAAATAGGTATTATATTATAGCTCTAGACTTTAAAATAACTTTATCTTATTTTTTAAAAATTTATTTATTTATTTGAGAAAGAGTGTGAGCAGCGGGAGGAACAGAGGGAGAGAGAGAATCTCAAGCAGACACCCCACTGAGCTTGGAGCCTGACCCAGAGCTCAATCTCAGGACCCTGAGATCATGACCTGGGGTGAAATCAAGAGTCGGATGCTTAACTGACTGAGTCACCCAGACATCCCTGTTTACCTCTTTTTTATATAAAACTCAGTTTTTAAAATTAGTTACTATGTCACATGTTGGAGTTACAAAACTGAAGAGGGAAAACCTAAAACTTTTGATTATGCAATCAAGTTGAGGATAAGCATTATCAAATTTTTTAAAAAATAAATGCAACATAGTAAGTCTAGTAAATTTCATAAAGAGGGGTATAAGTTTCTATAAAAAGGCATTAAGAGTAGAGTTCACATGAGAAATCAAGGAAGTCGGTCCTAACCAGCAAGTAATGAATAAGCTTAAAAAAAAAAAAAATAGGCATTAACAATATAGGGAAAAGAAGGCCTACTATGCACAGATGACCTGTGTGGAGAGGTGTCACACCATATTGTGAAATCTGGAAAAAAAAAATCTGTTGTGAGTGGAATGAGATGATAAAATAATGATAAGGATGGAAAAGTAGCTAAGACTGAATTTTGCAGACACTTTTGGATTATGTTTGGGATTTTGAACTTTTTTCAGAGTATTGTGAACACTTTGATATATCTAAGCAATGGGCTACTGAATGGAATTTACATTTTGTCGAAAAGCATGCTGGTGGTGGTACAGAAAATGAATGAGAAATAGAGGAAGGCCGTGGGCACCTGGCTCATATCCCTTTGGTCTTGACCATTTCAGTGCAGACCAGCCAGACTTCCATGTCAGGAAGTACTTGCTTTTTTTCCTTCTTGGCCTGAGGGCTTTCTCTTGTAGTTAAGAACTCCTTCTGATTGCAAGTTTAGCAGGCTGAATGTTCTAGAGAATTAATGACCAATAACTAATCCGAGTTTGTGTATTAATACCCCTGAGCCTTTGTTGTTTAGATAGAATAACCCAGAGCACTTTTTCCTACAGTTTCTCAGAATTCTGTTGTGGGATTAAGCAAGCGTCAGCAGGCCACAGTGGTAAGTAGCTTGATAAGTAATCCTTTTTGGGAGTTGTTGCCTTGCTTTTTTCTCCCCTGAAGGCATTTCTTGAGATTAGCTCCCCTCCAAAGGAAAAAAAAAAAAAGAAAACTATTGGCTGAAATCTTTGTCTCCATTGCTTCTGAGACTATATTGAACAATGCATGTAAGGAATGGTAGGAGTGGATAACAGGGTGCAGGTTAATACAGGCATACCTCAGAGATAATGCGGGCTCTGTTCCAGACCACTGCAATAAAGTGAATACAGCAATAAGGTCAAATAATTTTTTTGGTTTCCAGTGCATATAAAATTGTTTACACTACCCTATAGTCTATTAAGTGTGCAATAGTATTATGTCTAAAAACTCAATGTGCATACCTTAATCAAAAAGTACTTTATTGCTGGAAGACCTGGGTGGTTCAGTCAGTTAAGCCTCTGATCTTGATTTTGGCTCAGGTCAAGATCTCAGGGTTATGGGATTGAGCCCCATGTTGGGCTCTGTGCTCAGTGCAGAGGTTGCTTGTCTTTCTCTCTCTGTTCCTCCCTGCCACTCTCTCTCTCTCTCTAAAATAAATAACATCTTTAAAAAAAAAAAAAACTTTATTGCTAAAAAAAATAACTATCTCTAAACTTTCAGTGAGTCCTAATCACTGATCACAGATTACCATAATATAATAATGAACAAGTTTGAAATATTGTGAGAATTACCAAATGTGACAGAGAAACACAAAGTGAACAAGTGTTTTTGTAAAGATGACCCCAACAGATTTGTTTAATGCAGTGTTGCCGTATACCTTCACCTTGTAAAAATGTAATATCTATGAAAAGCAAAAGAATGATGCACAAAAAAATGAAATATGCATATGTACTTTTGAAAGCAACCTTGAAGAGATAGAATGAAAAGAAAGCATGCATTTAAGTATGTACCTGTAAGCAAACCTGATATATAGTTTTCCTTTCTGTTAACATCCAGTCCTCTTTCTTCAAAGATAAGAGGATGGTAAAGAGAGTAACACCATGTTCAGTAGAATATAGTACCTGGTGGTTTAGTCTTTCAATTACTTTGATCTTTTGATAATTTCCTGTCATATAATACCAACCAGGTTGTTCTTGGATCTAACATGTAGGAAGCAGGTTTTTTTTTTTTTTTTTTTTTTTTTTTGGTCCCTCTTTTTCTCATCAACAATTTCTTGTTACCAATGTGGCTTTCTTTTAACTTAAACTCTAGATTTGAGTGGGATATATCAAAGCAGGATCATTTGAGGAAAGTTTAATCACAAAGAAATATGTTAAAAATGTCTATCTGAGGTAACTGTATAGATAGTGCACTACACCACAGCTAGAGATACCAGAAAAGAAAAAAAGCTACCATATTTGTAAAGAAAGAAATTCCTATGGAACAATCTACCTTGCCAGGATCAGTGGCCCTTGATCTAGTGATTGAGTCCAGCTGGCAGTGTCACAAGCAGGACAACTGAGGAATAAATGTCCTGACCTCATTTTCTCTCCACTCTCTGAGCTCCTCCCCAGTACTCCAAGTTAACTGAACCCAACAAGAATCTAGAGAGCAGGGAATCCACTCATGAAGTCCAGATAGTCTTTCTCCAAGGGGAGAGATCTAGAAGGAGAAGGGTGGAGAAGGACTCTGGAGGGATAAGCCAAAGGTACCTAGCATATAAGAAACGTGTCAATGATGGATCTTTCTGCATCACAGAATTGATCACATCCCAAGTCAACCACACAAACTGCCATTAAAAGCACTGCCCAGATTCTTCCCAAAGAAGTTTGTTTAGTAACAAAAGCTTCATAAGGTAGGAATTCTTTGAATGAGGAGAATACACTATGCATTATCTTAGGTAATAAAACCAACTATCATTCTGACTTAACATGACTTAGGTAATAAAACCAACTATCATTCTGACTTAACACAATGAACGAATGAAGCAAGGTGGGGAATGCCTGCTCGAGGTGACCCTCCAAGTAGAATGTCAAGGGATTGCTTTCTCAATAGTTTCATGATTTGTATTACTTATATATCACCTCATAACAAATAACCCCAAACTTAATGATTTAGAACAACACATTTACTATTTCACAATTTTTGTGGGTCAAGTATCATGGCACAGAAACAGAAAAGCAGCACAAATGCACATGTAAATTCAAATCTTACTATATCAGTTAAGTAAATTCTAATTCACTAAATGATACAGTCATACGACAGAGTAAAATAAGTAATAAAGAGGGTAACCCTTCAATTTTCTGCTTATAATTGATCCACTTAAAAAGCCTTAGGTTAAAAAAGGGGGGGGCAGTTGGGGGATAACTACAATCTAACACTGCATTGATTACATATCCATGCAAAGATTCAAAAATATTATTTTCAGTAAAAAAATTATTTATGAATATGTACAGGATAATTACAATTTGTAAAGCCTAAGGACTTTTAAAAGTAAACAATAACATTTTTCAGAGATATCCAGAATCAGTAAAAGGAATCAGTAAATGAATAAAAACAATCAGGGTACTGCCTCAAAACTAGAATTTCACTAAATCAATCGTTTTTGAATTGGTCAATTGAAGAAATACAGTGCTAAATAATAGAAGACAGGAGTACAAAAATATGTTCAAAAGAAATAAAAATCTTTATCAGTTTTTACTGAGCAAGGGAGTGGGATGCTATCTGACAACTACCAGCCACCCTAAAGACGTATGTCTCTATGGAGGATAGCTGGTTCACCAGTTTTGTCATATTTGAACGCTCTAGTTTCTTGTTCTAAGTCTACAAAACAAAATTCTAACCTAACATTAAAAAGAAGCCATTTGAACGCTGTCATGTAACTACACTTGAACTGGTAATGACGTCATTTCGTTGTTTTGGTTGTTTGTATGTCTTTGCCCTTTTCTTTTCAACACCTTCACTCTCTTTCTTAAACTGATTTTTATACTCCACATATTTTTATCTGCTGCACATACTTTCATCTTCTATTTTTGATCAGGTTCTCACCTCATGTTGCCCCTTTACTATCATTCTCTCCATATATCAAGATTAGAAGAGCTGTTTATGACCATCATGATGTCTGACTTCATCCCCTAACATATTTAGGTTGTGTCACCCTTTGTTATGATAATTCAGAAACACTTTCCCCTGCTAAGCAGTCCAAAACGTGTCACTTTCTTATATTTATTTATATTATGCTAATGTGAAGTTTAATATGTGATTTATTATTTCCCTTTTGCATTTTACACTGACATCATCCATAATCATAGCTAGCTATACTACTTGAACAACATTTACAAATGCATGGTAAGTATTCTTACATATATTACAATTTTAAAATACATAAAATGTTAAATCAACTCTAAAGTGGTCATAATGAAACTTTCTGAACTATTAAGAATTAAATTAAGATTACTTTCATACAATAGTAGCATTAAAGAAGTATCTTTAAAATGATTATTTTGAAATGCATCCTTAAAAACCATTTAGTTTTTATTACCTCTTGTCCTACATGAAAAAGCAGAGAACCACAGAACATTGAGTAAACTATAGTGTTAAAATGCTGCCAGACAATTTTCCCTCTGCTAAGGATGGCCGGTTTGGATTTAGTCCAACAAAATGCTGTCCCATTTGGACTTCATATATGTAAATAAAGAACTCCGTCTCTCTCAACAGCATCACACACCAGTCTTTAATTACCTCTTCAACCAAGAATATGTCAAATCGTTGACTAGTGTGACAGAACAACATTTGCAGCAAATGAACCATTATTTTTTGAAATTGGATTAGTTACTTCAGGTGTTGGTGTCCTCTTTTTATATAATGGCAAGTTAAAGTTACTATTAAAATTCTTCCTATTTTGTATTGCATGTACTTCTAGCACTCCAGGCTATCGATTGTGTTAATGATGAGGGAGTAAAATAGAAGTAAGGAGAAAAAAAAAGTTATATGCTTAATATTTATTCTTAAAAAAATAAAAATTCTCTAGCTTCTTTTGTTTTATTTACAGTAAGTTTAGAAGAAAAACTAAAATTTCCCTTTTTTTTCTTTTCATAACTTCTCATAAATACCGCTATGTGCTCATTAACAACTTTTCATTCAGTTAGTCTCACCTCTTGCCCTCATTACCTTTTTCATGTATCATTAGATATGTGCTCTGCAGTGAAACATGATCAGGATACTGAGCAACTCTTTGCAGATAGGAAAGAAAAAAAATGCAGTCTTTAGAAAGGGGGTACTTATAACCACACACATGTTCTTGAAAAAGCATCATCTGTTCTGGGAGTCGCACAGAAACTATTTCTTACAAAAAATGAGCATATTTTAATATCTGTTTTGAATAAATATGATGTAGCATGTAAGATAGCTTGAATAGTGTCCTGCAACAGAAATCATAGAAAAAGTTATCATATCAAAATCGAGCTACTTTCAGAATGAAGAAAGCAGAGCTTATTAGGGGCAAGAGAAAAAAGTTGTCATGCCTCTGTGGTTTTGCTCTAGACTGTCTTGTCCAAAGAATATTACCTTGTGAAGTAACATTTAAGTGTCGGTTTAAATGCATTAGTATTTTTTATGCTGTGTATCACTGTCTATTTTTCAATATAGCTATGTGCATAATCTGTCTCCCTGTCAGAGGAGAGTCTATGCTTGGAATCACTTGAAGCATTCAAGAAATGTTCTTTTAATAAAGAAAACAATGTACTTCTCAAATGTTGTTTGTTAAATTTGGCTCGATTTCCTGTGTAAATAGCCAGTAAATATTTGTTGTTTTGAGGTTGAGTTTTGAATTCCTTCCCTTTCATATACATACTTAGTCATGTTGCACCAGCCATTTCATGCTGCTCAGCCTTGGTGTCCCCAACCAAAAAGGTAAACTAATTTGTAATAATGTACAGTAATAGCTCTTCTCTGAAGAGAGATGGCAGATCAGCAAGTGATCAATAATAGACATAAATATAAAAAGATCCAAGTGTCAGAAGCAAAGGATAAATTAGCAGGTAAAAGTGAGTTCATGTGTGCTCATTTACTCTCCAAGACCTACTGGGTTATGCCCAGATCAAAATAAGAAATTATGGGGCACCTGGGTGGCTCAGAGGGTTAAGCCTCTGCCTTCGGCTCAGGTCATGATCCCAGTGACCTATAATAAGTTTGGAATTATGTGCTGTGACTAATTAGAAACTAGAACTCTATGTATCACCAACCATGATTACCCAATAAGAATGGAGGAATGGATTGGCCAAAGGCATAAATTTGAACTATAATGAGACCTACTCTCCCACAGCAGAGCATTTAAGGGGTGAATGAGAGAGATAAACTTTCATTATCAACTCATAATGTGTGCTCAAAAAGCTGTTAGAAATGGAGATGGGAGGGCAAAGTATTATCAGTTTTTCCTGGAGTATGTTCAGATAGGGAGTAGCTCGGACAAAAATCCCATATCAACACTATATATTACTTAGGGTTTTTATCTTCTTCTTTTTTTTTTTTTTTCCTGGAATTGTATGTTAATTAGTGGACCAGGCTACTTTTACCCAAAAAATAAAACAAGCCTTCTCCCTTCTGAGTTCTTGGGAAGGAAAACATTTATTAAAAACAGCAAGACTCCATCTAGTTTATTCTCTGTGAGTATACTACATCAGCATCTGTTCTCCTGTATCTCGTTAGTTACAGGAGTAAGTAAGGATGATGTTCTTAATTCTTCCCAGTGACTTTCCCGTTACTGTCATAATGATTGGTATTAAGAGTCAGAATTAATGTCCTCAACATCTACACATTTTGCCCTGGAGCCTGGCAGTCCTTCTCACTATGACTTGGTGTCTAGCCATGTAACTAGCCATTTGGTCAATCAGTGTCAATAAATGTGACATAAGGAGAGGCTTGAAAGGTCCAGTTTTCTCACCTTTGTAATTCCGTCACTAGCTTGAAATCAAATCTCAACTGCTGGAGGAATGTGAAGAACACATGGAAGAGAAGTGAAGCCATCCTAGATCAGCAAGCCCTCAGACAACCTGCCAGCAGGGGGCAGACACATGGGCAAGAACTGTTGAGATCAATCTAGCCCAGCTCATGTCTGCAGAACAACCCAGTCAACCATTAGACTTACGGAAATGATTGTCATTTTTAGTCTCTGAATTTGGGGTAGTTTATCTGGTACATTTTTTCAGCCAACAAACAAACAAACAAACAAACAAAACAGGAATACATACACATGAACACAAAAGCTTTGCATCATTCCACATGAAAGTGAAAATCCTGAGGAGACTTAATAACTGATTTCTCATCAGCCTCAATAACCTGGACAGAGTAATTAGGAAGGGTTTTTCTACAGCCAGAGGTTTAAGTGCACACACTCTGGGAGACCTGGTATCTTATAAGGTTTAAAAGGAAACATTCTTCCCGTGATAGATTATTTACGGAATCTGAAGTCTGAAAATAGTTTGCTACTTGTAGAGAGCACAGAAAGTAGGAAAATGCTGCTCCACAAGTGTTAAAATGATAATGGTGTTTATGATCTACGCTCCTCCCTGATCTTCTATATCTGCCCTCGTGCTGCTCAGTTTAACTTTACGGACTATCCTGAAAACTAATGATTCCTAAAGGTTAAGGTTTTTCAATGAATATAAAGTTGTGAATATCAGTTTTCTACTTGATAGGTTCATGGTCTCTAATGAATTTCAGCTTAAGCATTTTCCTTTACTTAATAGCAAAGAAGGTTAAAAGGATCTCTATTTCTTGTCAAGGCTTTCTCAATAAAATTAAAATAAAGAACAATCAAGACTTACTAAAGGTTAGAAGTAAGGTATTGGTGATTCAGTAAGGGCGCCCCCCTCCTGAAGGTTTATTTGAAACGTAAGGAAAGTGCACTTATAATTGATAATGTTTTATGGAATTATATAATTTAAATGTCCCATCATTCTTAATTGAAAGACCAAGATACCTAGCACAGGTTAAGCATCCGTGTTCAGTTAATTAAATTGTCTTCTCCGTTAAATCATTTGATTAAAAATTGCTAGTCTTATTAAGCCAGACTTTTAAACTCATACTCACAAAGAGAGTAATCATAGTAGATGTGTTTCCATTCATTACCTCTTTATACTTTTATAAAGAACTCTCTATTAAGAAGAAAGAAATTGTGCCTCAGAATGAATACTCGTAACAACTCTTTCCATGAAAAATTACTGTAAACTCAAGTGTTCTTTAGGAAAAAATTAAATTCTTGCTATGATTTGATTTAGAAACCTAAATTTGCAGTTGGTTTATATAGGCCAAAACTTAATTGATTAGCTTAACTACGTGTTTTAGAACTATATTCTGCAATGAAGACTTCTGGGAAACAGAGGAAAGTTTAATATCCCCAAATGGGCAATTATCCCCTAAATGAATAACAGTATTTTTTGTTTGTTTGTTTGAATTTGAAGGCACGCTATTCTAGTCATTAAAAGCCTTGATTTGGAATCTTAAAAATTGGAATTAAATCCTATCTGCTACTTACTGGCTTAGTGACCTAAAGCAAATTACTCAACTTCTCCAAGAATCAGGGTATTTTTATTTGTAAGTTGAGGATAATAATGATATTTATTTCATAAACTGCCATTAGGAATAGGTGCAAAGTACAGGTAAACTTACCGCTACACTGGCTGGTTCCTATTTAGCATTCCATAAATTACAGCTTTTACTGTATTTATTGTTGTTACCATCTTGACTTTATTGCCCAGCAGAGTTCCAGTGTATTGTTTGCTGATAATTGAACTTACTAATTAAATTAATTAAACTTCAGTAGCCAAATTTCTTTCTCACAAGTGGGTTATTTCTACTTTCTCTCTCTCTCTCTCAAGACCCAGGAATTCGGTTCATACCACAAATCCTCATGTAAAATAGAGTCTCTTTTGTTAGTAATCATACACCTATCAACCCTAAGGAAGCACATAACCTTAATTAAAAGTTGGCAATGGATAACAAGTGTTAACAGACCACAGTTGATCTTGGAGGTAACAAGGATTCAGCCCAGGGTATTTGAGAGTTGATATGGCTATTATGCCTGTTCTTGAATCTTCCTGCTAGGTATGTCTTCTTGAATCAATATCTATTCTCTTTGTAACTCTTAGCTGGCTTTAATTCTGTCAACTTCCCAAAATAAAATAGCAAAGCTACTTTCTCTCCAGCTCCTTTCAAATCCCACACTAGTCTAAAGTTCTCCAGCACTGACCTTGAAAACTCCATAACCTTTCCTGGAGTCCTTAGTAATTGACCTCTGGAAATCTTGCCTTCCTTTATACTTATTGATCTCCCTCCTGTTTTGTTCTGAGAGATCCTTACTCTTTGTTAAGAAGTAGCAATAAAGACGTTCTACTTTCACTTTTGTTATTCTAAGCTAGAATTTTCTAATATATTCCTACACCATGTTTGAAGAAAACACTCCACATTAAAAAAAAAAAAAATAGAAATACTTAGTTATCACAGTGCTCAATAAAGAACTGAAAGTTCTTGGGGCACCTGAGTGACTCAGTCAGTTAAGTGTCTTCCCTCATCCCAGGGTCTTGGGATGAAGGCTGCACTGAGTCTGTGTTTAGCAGGAAACTTGCTTCTCCATCTGCCTCTATCTGTTACTTCCCCTGCTTGTGCTATTATCTGTCAAGAAAGAAAGAAAGAAATCTTAAAAAAAAAAAAAAAAGAGAGAACTGAAATTCCGATGGGTCTTATGAGATAATTCGTATGTTTTTATATTAGTTAATATATTAATTCACACATATGTATTATGTCAGAGGAATATATAAACACACATACACACACATATATATTTCTGTTTCAAATTTATTTGAACTCAGAATTTATTTCTTTTTTATGTCAAATGAATTATATCACAGAATGGCTTTTTATTTAAAAAATTACATTTTGCATTGTCCCTAATGTTCCCTTCAGCCATGGAGAACCAGCTCTTCCTCCCAGCTCATATGAACAGGTTTAGCTACACCATGGACAGGAAACAAATAGGACATATTCTGAATTTTCAGATCATTTAACAGATTTTCTGATTCATTTTTCTAGGCGGTGTTACCTAGTGGCTTTTGTTTTGTTTAGTTTTGTTTGTTTTGCCTTGGATCTCTTTGGCAGTCTTGTTGAGTCTATGGTCTCTTTCTCAAAGTTATATCTTAAAAAAATTACTCAAAAAAAAAATACTTAACATAAATGTTTTAAATAATATGTATTATTACAAAGGAACACAATTATAATGAAATGTAATGAGGATATTAGAATTGTACTACAGTTAAGTATATGCATCATGATTAATATATTAAATAAAAATATTGGCAGATTAATAATTGTCATAATTTCAAAATAATGATGCTAATAAAAGATATTAGGAAATATTTGCAATTATATAATGGGACATGGAAAGATTTGTGAGTTTTCCAAGAAAAAAGAGATATTACTAGTATTAGCATAATTTATTGTCTGACATATATATTGGAGAGCAAGTAAATTTAGTTGGAGGCTCATGGGGGTAAAATATATAATCTTCTTCATCTAAATTGATGGTCTCCCAGAATTCTCTCTTGTCTGTGATTACCAGGTTTAGTATCTCAACCTTACAGGGAAGTTTTTATTGTTGTTATTGTGTTTGCAAGAAGGTTTCAAAGAGGCAGTTTTGAGTTTTCGGATTTGGGGTTTTTTGTTTCGTTTTGTTTTGTTTCATGTAAATCATAGTTCTTTTGAGGTATGCCAATTTTTGGTTCAGCCCCAGTTTACTTGAAATAATTTTTAATTAAAATATCCATGATTGTATTACCTGCAGCAGTTTTATTCCCTCCTCTTAATTTACAATGAACAACATTAAATATCCTCACATTGGAGTTTAATCCTAAACAGCAGGAGGTCAAAGTGAATCAGATGCTGTATCTGTACATTTTACAGATATAAAAGAGCATAGATTAATGCCTAATTATCATATTAATATCTCATAGGTATTCATTTCTTACTTTATGCAGGTTGATGGCAAATATGTAACTTTATAACCATCACAGAATTTTCTTTCTTTTTTCTAGCAGTAGAAAAAACAATGATGTACTAATTGTTCTCACTATTGTAAGATTTAGAATTTTGTTAGTGGACAGAAAAATGAAATATGAGTTGCTAGACTGAAGTTAATGCTTCAGAATGCAACATCAATAGCCTATATTTGAATTTTTCATAGAATCAATTTTTTTATGTTACTCATGTAATTAAAATATTAATTACATATTTTTAATACATGGCACCTAGTCATGTATTTTATGTCATAATCATATGTTTTAATACAAGGCACCTAATAAATCTAAAAACCTAAAAAAATTTTACCAGTAAAATATAACAAAACTTCCAAGAAATTTTGCCATATATGCTTGATCATTTGACTTCCATTGACTCCAGCCTCTTAGAATATACCTGGACATTAAATTTTTAAAGATCCAAATTAGAGAAAATGAATTTTTACAAAGTCAAAATAAAGTATGTAGAGCTATTCCAGGTTCACAAACACTGTACTCATTGTTACCATTTTTATTCAAAGCTCTGTGTAAAATAAGATTATTACATTTTCTTCATACTACCCTTTATGACTCTCAGTTTCAGATGAGTAATAAATTGAAGAGAAAGGCATATTCAGCAGTGGCAAAACAATGATAAGTAAAAGAAATAACAGCAGAGATGATAAAATGGGGTATTATATATATACACACTGTATATGTCTAATTAATACATACAATATAATCCATACTGTATATTTGGTAACAATTTCATAATGAGTTCCTGTTCATAAAATAATTTTATACAAATATATGTGAAAAAAGGCAAGGATTAAGGTCATCAGCATATTAGTTATTATATATTGACCTTATCGTGATCTTTTCAAACCAACTTTGACAAATGGTAGAGAAATTAACTTAGTACTGGGACCACATGATATGTAAACTCATTTCCTTCTCATGTAAATTCAAACTGTTTTGGACACTATTCATTGATGGGATTAAAAAAGAACATGCTAGAATATTAAATGCATTGCTAGAGCTTTGGGGCTATATTCATCTTTTCTAGTAAAGATAGCAGGAGAATAGTTATGTTTGGGGCTATATTTTGTTTAAGTGACACCTACTGTAATAATAGGGTAAGTATTCTGCCATTGTCTGCCATGACCCCTCTGTAAGATGCTGTGATGCACTACTTGGAAGTTCCTAAAAAAAGATTTCATTACACACCTACTGGGATTGTGGTTGCAGGTATCTTGTGGTTGTGACTCCACTTTGGGAATTGCCTCAGTCTAAGAGCACTGCCTCACAATTAGTCACAATCCCTTCCCAGGGCAGCCCACATCCAAAGACTTCTTCACATGACAGTAAAAATGTGTCTCTCTTGAATCAATTTGGGCAAATCTGAAGGGCAATTCATGCTCCAGGTTAGTCTGTAGGATTGTCTAAGCTTCCCTTTAGGACTGCAAAAGAGCTCAATCTCTCTTTGCTTAGGCTAGTCTTCTGCCTCTCATTTCCACAGGTGTAAATCCTAAAACTACTCCCTACTATACCTTTTGCATTATTATTTCATGCACAGTGAAGCACTGACATAGAAATAAGGGTTTCCATGAGAAAGGCATGAAACAGTCAAACATTTTTCAAAGGATGAATGTCTGCTTTTAAGGACTCGCTCTGCCCAAACATGGGTAAATGTTTATCTCTTTGAGGAAACAAAAACATTAGTTTATCAGTGTTGATTAATTAATATTTTTGCCATAAAACTAAGACCCCCTTTTCAGAGGCTATGATTAATAATTACTCATCCGATTTTGTTTTTCCAAATATGTTTATTTTTAAAGAGACTTTATTAATTAGAAGATTTGAAACAATAATTTCCTAAGCAATAATGGTTGTAATTATAATTAATTGAAATTGATAAATCACCTTCTAGTTATTTATAGTTTTCCTATGTGCTTGTTAAATTTTGATAAGAATTGTTACATTTACAAACTTATTATGTCCTTACTATGTGCCATGAACAGTTCTAAGTACTTTATATATGTTATTTTAGTTATTCTTCACAAAAATTCTCATGAAAACAAAGAAGGTGGGGTTATCTCTATTTTGCAAATAAGGTTGACAAAGGTTCAGTGACTTCCCTAAGGACATGTAGCTAATAACCCTAACCAGATCTTAAACTCAGGTCCATAGAATGCCTAAATCTATATGAAGAACTAATCTTTCTTGATATAAATGCAACCTTATAAACTTCTCAATTCATGAAAACAAAAACAAACCAAAATTAAAACAAAAACAAGGGGCACCTGGGTGGCTCAGTGGGTTAAAGCCTCTGCCTTCGGCTCAGGTCATGATCCCAGGGTCCTGGGATCGAGCCCCGCATCGGGCTCTCTTCTCAGCCGGGAGCCTGCTTCCTCCTCTCTGCCTGCCTCTCTGCCTGCTTGTGCTCTCTCTCTGTTAAATAAATAAATAAAATCTTTAAAAAAAAATAAAGTAAAACAAAAACAAAATCAAAATGTTTATGGCAAAACTTTAAAAGGCACATATACTCAATTCTTATTTTTAGCTAGGATTAAGTTTATCTCCACATCAAAGATATCTCATATCATGAAATCTTCATGAACTTGTTTTGGGGGTTATTCATCGATCTAATACACTGTTAATACTAGTATTTCACTATAAGAAACCCCAGTGTTTATAGGAGCAACGTCCACGATAGCCAAACTGGATGTTCATCAACAAATGAATGGATAAGGAAGATGTGGTATACACACAGAGACACCCAAACACACACACACACACTGGAATACTACTCAGCCATCAAAAAGGAATACTTATTATTTACATCAGCATGGATAGAACTGGAGGGTATTATGTTGAGTGAAATAAATTAATCAGTGAAGACCAATATCATATGGTGTCACTCATATGTGGAATAAAAGAAACGACACAGAGGATCATAGAGGAAGGGAGGGAAAACTGAATGGGACGTCATCAGAGGGAGAACAACCATGAGAAACTCTTAACTATAGGAAGCCAACTGGGAGTTGCTAGAGGGGAGATAGGTGGGAGGGTGGGAAATTGGGTGATGGGCCTTAAGGAGGGCACATGATGTGGTGAGCACTGGGTGTTATTGAACACTATGTCTGAAACTGATGATGTAATATATGTTGGCTAATTAATTTTTTTAAAATTTATTTATTTGACAGACAGAAATCACAAGTAGCCAGAGAGGCAGGCAGAGAGAGAGAGGGGAAGGGAAGCAGTCTCCCTGCTGAGCAGAGAGCCCGATGCGGGGCTCAATTCCAGGACCTGGGATCACGACATGAGCTGAAGGCAGAGGCTTTAACCCACTGAGCCACCCAGGCGCTCGCTAATTAAATTTAAATTAAAAAATACACATACACTTTACTTTGATATCATATGTGTCTCTATCGTTTTTTTCATAATCTCTAAAATCAAGTAAGAATAAAAACATTATTAGCCAACACTCATCATGTATGAGGCACTGGTGTTAACATTTTAAGAGGCTAACCGAATTAATAGTCACAACAAACTTACCAGACATACACAATTATTATTTTGATTTCACAGATAACATAAGGGAGGCAAGGGGATTTAACTAATTCACCAGTGGTGGCAAAGCTATTGAATGAAAAAGCCAGAAGAAGGGATTGGATCAGTTCAAAAATTAGAATATCCAACAGAGATAATTTGGAAAATGTGAGGATGGGAGACCTAAAAGGAGCATATTCTTCAGAAGCATTTCATTTCCAATTTCTCACACATGCATATCCTTGTTCTCATTGCTTTATCTCTCCAATAGTCTAATCACTCGATTTCAGGTGAACTCTATGTATCACTGAAATTCAAGACATCTATATTGTGATTTAAGCACTCTAGAAAGTCAGATACATTCAAGTTATTTTTCTACTGATTTAAAAGGGATACTTTTACCACTAGGATCACTTCTTTATGTTAAGGGATTATAGCTAGATAA
This sequence comes from Mustela lutreola, assembly GCF_030435805.1. NCBI lineage: Eukaryota > Metazoa > Chordata > Mammalia > Carnivora > Mustelidae > Mustela > Mustela lutreola. Next base: position 17,222,110 of record NC_081290.1, read on the forward strand.
TATCTCTTAAAGCATATTATAAGCCAGCAGACCTGACTGATAGGGGGTACAACATAATCCAAATCAGTGTGTGCTACATGTACCCCAAAGATTGATACATTATGATTACTTCCCTTATTTAAAGTTTATGGTCTTAGAGGAATGCTATTAAAAAAAATCTTAGAATTTTTAGAGTATATAAGCTCTTTAAGCATGCAAACGGGAAAATGCACATCTAGAGAGCATCTTCCATTTTCAAGCAAATATTGACCGTTTCATGTGATAATTATTAAGATGAACCAAGCACAGTGTTCTAGGAAATTTCTTAGGAAAGACCCCTACCATAATCTGAGATAAACTAAATTTTAGGAAGGAGAAATTGCCTGGTAAAATCTCACAAGATAGGTAAATTGAACGTGAGTGGACTTTACAGAAAGATAAAAGATCATATAAGGAGTCATAAGGATACAAATATTTGATGAATTCAATAACTTACAAGTGGATAAGTATTCTTAGGGTTTGGAGTTTACATGTGTTGCTATGTATATAATATTCATTCTGCCTGTATAATAATAAACGATACGATATTGTATAGGCAACATACAGGGTAACATATACAATATTTTTCCTTCTCCTGTTTTTTTTGTTTATTTTTTTTTCTAATGTGGATCTTATTTGTTCAGGCCATCAATGTGTAAAATCTCTTTCTCAGACTTCCTGGAAGCTGGAGATGCCTGTGGAGCAAGTTCTGGATAAAGTAGAAGTAAAACTGTGATTTTCATGACAAAAAGGTCCATGTTCATGCTGACATTCCATTTCTGTACTGGAAATTTAAAAGAAATTTCTGGAAATGCATTACCCTTACTTTGACCTTGAGGATAAAAGCCATGTAGTGCAGGGTCTAGAACAGAAAGATAGGAAGAACTTAGTCTGAGACCACAATGACTTCTTCATTGTGTTAGTGTTCTCAAGGGGCCCTATGGTTCATGAATAACTTGAGAGATCAAACAAAAGATAAAAGAAGGGGATGCCATTATCACCATTATTACTGACACATGTGAGATGGATGATATTGACAAATGTGAGAGCCAAAGTGTTTGTTAACTAAATGTCAATTAGGCAAAATTACTCACCCAGTTACAAGAAATGCTGGACCAGGACAGGTCTCCAGATCAAAATCTAGAAGGCAATGGAATACACTGAGCTAGAGCCCAATAGTATCAGTGGCCTAAAAACCCAGTTTGGAGACATAAGCAGAACAGCTGTTGGTTGAAGTTATGAGAGTATGAGTTCATCACAGTATGTGTACAACACAGGACAGAAATAGCACTTAAGAGAGAAGTCAGTAAATGATAGTAATCACCTACCAGTGAGATAGCTGGGGAATCCAGAAGAGGGTTGATGTCAAGGAAGTCAATAACATTGTTTAGGAGAATGTGTTCTGCAGTCACAATATATAGCAGGATCACTAACAAGGAAATGACTGAATAAATGCTTTTCCTTTCCATCAGTTATGTCAGTTGTAACCACAGGAGTCAAAGTCACCTTAGTCATGATAGCCATGGGTGGGGCATAATGAAGGTAAAATGTTGAGGAGCAAATCAGAGATGAAAAAATTGACTCAGTGAATGCAGTTCACTCTCTCAAGAAGCACACACTTAGATATAAGGACATATTGTGGGTAAAGGGAGTTTAGAAAATGTACTTTTTTTTGCTGTGGAAATTGTTAATACTATTTTATTTACTTCAAAATTGTGGAAATTAAACCTTTTTTAAGTAATGATGAGGTACAGAACAAAAGAGGTTTGTTAAACAAGCTCTAAGATATTTAATGTGTTGTGATTCCATAAGAATAAATGGGATCCAGATCAGAGAAATAGACTCTAAGAACATACACAAAAGGGAATCCTTGGCAAAATAACATTAGAATTTTGGATAGATGAGACTAAATAGTAAGTAAAACTACTTATTTCACAATTTTACCAGGATTTTCCTTTGAAAAAACAAACAAACAAACAACAACAAAACAAAACAAAACAAAAACCTTACAAGTGGTAGCTAGATAGTAACTCAGGAGTCATATATAATGATTTAGGAGCAAGTTGAAAGTAAAAAATAACTTCCAATCTAAAATGATTTAATGCTTTCATGAAATTCCTAATCCCGTGTGTTAAAAGTAAGAGATCTTTTCCTTTGTTCACACTGGGGGTTCTATATTTATGATATAATTGTTGTGTATCTACAACTTTCTCTTCACCTTACACATTGTTTTGGCATGATGAAAAATAGAATGACTGAATTGGAAAAAAACAAACAAACAAACAAACAAACATGTGGAGCACTGTGGAAACTTGGTGAATGAGAGATAAACAATTATGACACTGATATTGAGCATCTGTGTTTGAATCATGAGCCAGAAGACTGGTGAGCACTTCAACCCATTTCTCCAATACTGTGACTGATGAAAAGTATGCCAGTTCAGCATAGGTTTCATTTTGTACAGTTTATAAAGGGCATCAGACCATGAATATCCAGTTTCAGGACATTAAGATATAAAATTAAATAATAATATGGAGACATGAGAGACTACCTTAAATAACTTCAAATTGAGATAGGAATGCAGGTAATAAATAATGCACAGCATACCCAACAGGCAAATGACAATTCCTGCCACATACTTGAGTAAAAAAGAGCAGTCTTCCTCCTGTGACTATAGTGAACTATGTAGGCAGCTTCAGATAGAAAGCATGTAGGGGTGAAAAAAGTCATAACACAGTCTTGTCACCTATAAATCTCTGACAACCAGTAATGTGACACTTGTAATATTAGACAATTTAGCTTGAGGTAAATTTATTGTGGTTCTTTATCAATTATACTAACAAATTCTTCGGACTCTTTTCACACTTTTATTCCCTATGCACTTTAGGAAATGCACAATATATAGTAGGATCACTAACTTTCCATCAGTTCTAAAATCAAGCCACATAAATAAAATATACTATTTAGATACATGGTGTTTTGCTAGTGAAATATTAAATCACTTGCAACAAAACTTATTTTACTATACTTGTTACTTTAAAATTAACCTTGTGCTAGCAAGGCTGTGTTTTAGATAAAGTAGGCCATGAGTTTGTGCAGCTTAAATAACTATTTACTTATCTTTTATTTCCCTTTATCAGTTCTTAACTTTTCCCTTATTCATGAATCAGACTTTTATATACTTTCCATTGAAGCTTTCAGAGCTTTGTAGTGGCTCTTCTTTGTAGGCCAGACATGGCACAAGAAAATTCTCATTTACCAGGATGGGTGTACCTGAAAGAGTAAGAAATAGCTAGATATTCAGGGAGTAGTGGACATGGTTCTGAAATGACATCAATTCCTGGCACACGAATGCCACTATGGTGCATCAGTCAGATTAAAGACATATGAAGGTCAGATGATGAATGGATTTTAGTAAGAATCTGTCTTACAGAGGGTACACTCAGTCTTTGAAATGATCCTGTGGTTATTTTCTATTTCTGGAATGCACAGTTGTAACAGAATAAGCAATTGGCAATCCCTAAACTGATATCCTACCTCTGAACACTTATTATGGTAAGAAAGCCCAACTGTAAGCTTTGATTACTACCTTGATCTTCCAAAGCAGTAAACCAAAAACATATAATAGTCTTGAGAGCATCCAGAGAATAGTGTCACCATCAATAACTTAAGAAATGCAGAAGTGGTGATTACTTCCATATTTCTATCCAATTTGCCCATTTGGAGTATACAGAAAACTGGCTAAGGAAGAGAATTATTATGATTTAATTATTACAATTTAATTTAATTATGACTTTAAATTCAACTTCTCTACCAGATGTGGTTTCTTTGCTGTTGCACATCAAAACATCCCCTGGTGTAAGCAGCTGTTGACAGGGAATTCATTTTTCCCTATACCTATTAACAAACACCATCAAAGTTATCCATTTATTTTCAGGGGCCTGTTCTCCAGCTCTACTTCATAATCTTGTCTAGCCTCCTCACTCCACAGGGCATACACGAGTCTAGGACATTTAATATAACATGCTGAATAGACCTGTTAAGCAGAAAATATTAGTTTTTCTATTTATTTTTTTAATTTTTATACCTTATTAAGGTATATTAAAAATTCAGGATCCTCATAACTCAGTGAAATTTCTAGCAGTCCAGTTATCTAATGCATGTCAAGATATGCTTTAAAGGTAAGGAACAATTCTGCATCTGGCCTCTCCTCACCTACCAGTCAGGGAAAAAAAAAAAGAAAAAAGAATAAAGAAAAACAAAGTATGAACACTAGTGGCCCTCTTTACAGTCTGCATGCAACATATACATAAGTTTTATTTGCTACTGTCACAAAGATTAAACAAAAGTTCCTTTTTTTTTTTTAAAGAAATGGAATATGACTCTTGCTCCTGGGCCTTAGAAGAGGCTGAGCACTTGACCATGAATCAGATGTTATCATGAAAACAGTTTCCCATTATGAACTGTGATGTTATCTGACATAACACCATAAGTGCTGGTGTACACGGAAGTATTCTATCATTAAATGGAAGTGGTATGTACAATATAAGGCTAGAACAAGTCCTAAAGATACAAGTAAGTTGAATGAATGATTAACTCTGATTCAAATAATTCCTATTTTTCCTACATTTCTTCCTTTCTCAGTTTTCTTTATGGTCTCATGGGAAGTTCACTGTGATCAATTTACTGGGAAGTAACAATGCAATTGTAGCCTACAGATGGTAATACAGAATATGTTGTATGTGTGAAAGGAGACAGCTGCCTCATTACTACCCCACTTAGGAGTGGCTCTAAAGGACAATAGTGAATGAAAATGCTCTCAAAGTAGTTTGAGAAGACTGTCTTGTTCATTTTTTCTGGAAGAAAAGAAATCCAGAGGTAGGAGTTATCAGTTCATGGGCAATAACTAACACTTTGACTAATTTATCCAAAAGTCAGGTTAACACAATTAGAAAATCAGCTACAAGACAGTTTAGGAAGAAGTGTAAGATTACCTGTACCCCAACTGAATGTGTACCAAAGATCAACCTCAGGAGAAGAGAGGATTAGTGATCACATAAACACAATGACTGAACTGTGGATGGCAATCAGACACCTTTGTTCTTATCCAATAAATAAAGTGACCATAGCAGCAGGAATTGAGATTAATGTTGGCTTAGCAACATGGATTTTGTAAGTCCATCATTATTGAAACAGTTACCATGCTCTAACCATTGTAATAAAACAAGAAAAAGAAATAAAAGGCATGGAGATCCTTTAAAAAAAAAGGAAATGATAAAATCATATTTGCTGACATGATGAAATTTTATTTGCATGAAATCCCAGAAAAACTACAACTAAAAGCAATAAAAAACCCACAAAATTCTCCTAGAACTAATAGCAGTTTCAGAAAAGTCACAGAATACAAGATCAACACATAATTTTGCATATTTCTGTATGTTAGCAATGAACACGTTGAAATCAAAATATAAATGAAATACTGTTTACTATTGTGCTGAAAAACAAAATACTTAGGTATAAATCTAATATATACATGTGTTATGAAAATTACAAATTGCTAATGAAAAAATCAGTGAATAATTAAGCAAATAGAGAGACATACTGTATTTGTGAGTTGATAAACTTAACACATTGAAGAGATCAACTGTCCCCAACTGGCCTATAGTTTTGATATAATTACTTTCAAAATCCCAACAAGGTTTATGTTGCACAGACACAGAAAAGCTTATTCTTAAATTTAGATGTAAAAGTAAAGAACCTACAAAAGCTAAAACAATTTTGAAAAAAATAAATAAATAAAGGAGGAGGAATCAACTTGCCCGATATTAAAGCCAACTGTGTAGCTTATCATACAGAATATATAGTATGGGTGGAGAGATACACAGACAAATCAATGAAACCAAATAAAGAATACAGATAGATTCATACAAATACATTCATAAAATTTTTGACAGGAGTCATTTAAAAGAAGAATAGCCTTTTCAACAAATGAGACCACAGTGAGGGGATCACAGAGGAAAAATCAAAGTCAGTCATAGACTTAAATGTAGAATGTAAAATGATAAAACTTATAGGAGAAAATGTAAGAAAAAATCTTGGAGATAAAATGCTAGTCAGAGTTCTTAACCCTGACACCAAAAGCAATAATGGTGAACTGAATCTCATAACAAATAAGCACAGAAAGAAAAGGAGAGGAAAAAAAGGAAGATTTAATTTTAAAAAGATAGAGATATGAGAATGAAAAGATATTTTAGAAAAATTATTTGCAAGCCACATATCTAAGAACTAATATCTAGAATGAATAAATAATTTCTTAAAACTCTTTTTACTTGATTTTAGGATACCACATTACCGATTTTTCTCCTAGATCACTAGTGTTCCAACTTGATTACTTTTCTGCATTACTAGTTTTAATTAAGAAACTACTTCCTTCATCTTTCTCATCATATTTTTCTCATCTCCCTGTTTTCTAAATCTTTGAGTATTCTAAGATTCCATCCTCATTTTTCTTATCTTTTGTATTCATATTCACTTTCCTTTAGTAATTAAGGTTTAAATATCATCTATGTACTGAGCCTTAGATATATATACCACTTCTATCCCTGCATTCCAGATAGCTGAATCTAGTTGCTCTCCTAATATTTCCACTTGGATACTTAAGAGGCATCCTAAAAATAATATTTTTAATATTGAGCTCCTAATATTCCCTCTAAAGTGTCTTCTGATATAGTCTTCACTATGTTAGTAAAAGGCATCTTTACTTTTCTAATTGAGTTGTTGAAAAAGCCTCAATTTGTCTTTGATTTTTCTTTATACATCCATTTGAAAATTCAATCAGAAATTTCTTTTAGTTCTTAAAAAGACATCAAATATCCTTCCATTTCTTACCATATTCAATGCTACCACCCTTCTGAATCCACTGTTACAGTCATGTGGATTCTTACAATAATCTTCAAACTTTTGTTTCTCCTTCTCGTTTTCTCTAGCTCCTTTTCTTGCACCCACAACCAACAGTGATATAGCAACTACAGCCACCTTTTAAATGTAAGTCAGATACTTTATTGATGCACACTTTGTTTGTTTCCATATCTTGACCATTGTAAATAATGTTGCGACAAGCATATATCTTTTCAAATTTGTGTTTGAGCGATTTTTTTTTAAATATATACCCAGTAGTGGAATTACTAGATAATATGATATTTCTGTATCTAATTTTCTGAGGAAACTTCACCCTGTTTTCCAGAGTGGTTGCATCAATATATATTCCCACTAACAGTGCACAAGGATATTTTTTTTCTTCCACATCCCTACCAACCATCATTATCTCTTCCTTTTATGTAATTTAAGAAACAAAACAAATGGAGGTGGGGACAAAATGGCTGAGAAGTAGGAGACTGTTCCACCAGTCTCCTAAAATGAGCTAATTATCTACCAGAACACTCTGAACGCCCATGAAATCAGCCTGAGATGTAGAATTATATAATTCCAGACCTCTATGGGGGCAGAAGACTCCGGTGGAGAGTAAAGTGGAGTGGGAATTGGACTGATATCAGAGGATAAAGAGAAGGGGGAGGGAGCTACCAGAAGTGACCCATTAGAAAGTAATACCTCAATACGAGAGTACTCTGTGATTGGGGACCAGCATTAACTTGGAGTCTGGTTAAAAGCACTAAAAAGGAGCAAAAGATCTTAAGGGACAACTGGTAGAATTGGGTGGTCACAGGCACAGGCCTAAAAACATGGTCCCAGGATAGCCACTGCCAGCGACCACCTGTGCCAGAGAGAGTGTGGCAAAGCCTCCAGGCCATCGTCCTTTAGCTGCTGGCCTTCCTGAGAGAGTCTGGTGTGGACGCCAGCTGGTGCTCTCTAGAACCACAACCTTTTGCACTCTGTATGCACACTGCATGACCAGGGCCTGAACCACGCTCCCCAACCTCCCCTGAGAGAGCTCCATGTGGGGGCTAGCTAGTGGTCTCTAGGACTCTCAGCCCAGGCTTGAAACTCTCAGCATGCTCTCTCTGGTTTAGGTCTCAAGCAGTGTGGACCCCAGACAGCAGTCCCAGCAAAGATAAGCACAGGAAGCAGGCTCCCTAGACCAATATTGCTCCTGGTTTTAATACCCTGGTGGTACAGAGACAAGCAGGTGCTTTGTCAAAACAAGCTCAGTGCCTGAGCCACTGTCTCAGGCAGTACATGTCCCTGATACAGTGGCTAAGGACATGCACTGCCTGTGGGAGATTGATTGGCTCAGCAAAGTTTGCAGAGGGGGAGTCTATATGTTCTGGACCACCCAGAAGTGACCAGACTGAAGCTTCTTTCTGAGATGGAAGTCTGGGTGCAGTTTGCTTTCCACGAAACCTCTGAAAAGGCACAAAAAGCCACCAATGAACAAAAACCTCCAGAGAAGAAAAGCCTGAAAAACTGGTTTCCATAGATCCCAGCCCCTTGATAAGGAACAGGAGGTCTCAACCCAAGCAAGACTGACTGAAAAACAACACGGAAGGCCCCTCCCCCAGAAATCCAGCCAAAATAATGAGAGGACATCCACCACCGGGTCCCCATAAAACTGTAAAACCCCAATATCAGGGGAAAAGAAGATATTAAGCTTTCAGTATTGCCCTAAAACCTGCAAATTTCATAGATATTACTTTTATTTTTAATTTGTTCTTACTATTTCCATTCTTTTTTAAATTTTTTAACCTATTTGCCATTACAACAAGAGGTTTAATACAACAAATTCCATAATAACCTTTTAACTTGAACTTTTCTCATACATATACCTGTTTCTCTTTTGCTTTTCTATTTTTTTTTTAATATACATATAGAGATAAGCTTCAAGGTAATCTTCTTTCCCTGATCAATAGTACCCCTATATATAAACCAGTTTTAATCTCCCTTTATTTCTGGAAAGTTGAGTCCTTTAACAAAGATATCAAGATACACCCAGGAAAAGACAAAATAAACTTCCTCACCCACATTGAGGATTTATAACCACCCTCCCATCTTTTTCTTCTCTCGGTATTTTTGTGTATTTATTTTTGTTCTGGTTTTATATAAATCTTATAGTTGGGGCTCATTTTGGCTGGGTTCTTTTTTATTTTATTTTTTTCTTATCATATAATTTTGTTGGTCTCTTTGTTTGTATACCTTATAAATCTTACCTTTGGGGCCCATTCTGGCTGGGTCTTCTTCTTCTTCTTCTTCTTCTTTTTTTTTTTTTTTTTTTTTTTTTTTCTGTCTCTCCCTTTCTCTTCCTCTTTTTTTCTTTTTTTCTTTCTTTTTGGTGGTGACTTCTGATTGCTCAGAAGTGTTCTAGGGTGCAACTTGCCTGGATCACAGTTGATACATTCAGCTACACATCCCCTCAGCCACCTATCACCAAAATGACTAGGAGGAGGAATGCCCAACAGAGGAACAATTCAGAGACTGTGCCCTTTCCATCAGAGCTATTGGATATGGACATAAACAGTATGTTGGAAAGGGAAATCAGGGTAATAATTATCCAGGCAATGGCTAGGTTGGAGAAAAACATTAATAACATATTAATTAAGGAAGGAAGGGAAGAAGTTAAAAATGCTATCAATGAGATACAATCTAATCAAAATTCTCTAACAGCTAGGGTAACTGAAGCAGAAGATAGAATGAGTTATCTAGAGGACAAACTGATAGAGAAAAAAGGATCAGGAGGAGGCCTGGAAAAACAGCTTAGAAGCCATAAAAATAGAAATAGGGAAATAAATGATGTCATGAAACATTCCAACCGACAGAATTATTGGGAACCATGAGAGGGAAGAGAAAGAAAGAAGACTAGAAGATAAAGTTAAACAAATTCTCCATGAAAATTTTCCCAATCTGGGGAATGGAACAAACATTCCTCTCCTAGAGGCAGAAATATTGTCCCCCAAGATCATAGAATCTAGAAAGACTTCAAGACACATGATTGTGAAACTGATGAATCATAACTTTAGACAGGAGCTCTTGAAAGCAGATACAGCGAAGAGATTCCTTAAGTACAGAGGAAGGTGCATCAGAATAATGCCAGATCTGTCCACAGAAACCTGGCAAGCCAGAAAGGGCTAGTAAGACATATTCAGCACACTAAATGAGAAGAACATACAGCCAAGAATATCCAGCAAGGCTGACATTCAAATGGATGGAAAAAACAAAGAGTTTCCAACACTGAAAGGTATAAAAGAGTATGTGACCACCAAGCCAACACTACAAGAAATATTAAGGGGGGGTTCTATAAAAGAAGAAAGAACCCAAGAGTGTCATAGAACAGAAATTTACAGAGACAATCTATAGAAACAAGGAGGACTTCACAGGCAACATGATGTCAATAAAAACACATCTTTCAATAATCACTCTTAATGTGAACAGCCTAAATGCTCCCATAAAATGTCACAGGGTTGAAGATTGGATAAAATGACAGGACCCATCTATATGTTGTCTACAAGAGACCCATTTGGAACCTAAGGATATACCCAGACTTAAAGTGAAGAAATGGAGAACCATCTTTCATGCCAATGGGCCTCAAAAGAAAAATTAAGTAGAGATTCCCATAACAGATAAATTAGATTTTAAACTAAAGACTGTATGTAGTCAGAGATAAAGAAGGACACTACATCATTCATAAAGGGTCTGTCCACCAAGAAGTTCTAACAATTGTACATATTTATGCCACCAATATAGGAGGAGCCAACTACATAAGACAACTGTTAATCAAGATAAAGAGTCATATTGATATGAACACATTAATAGTAGGTGATATTAACATACCACTCTCAGTAATAGACAGACCATCCAAGCAGAAAATCAATAAAGAAACAAAAGCATTGAATAAAACATTGAGCCAGATGGACCTCATAGATATATACAGAACATTCCACCTTAAAACAACAGAATACTCATTCTTCTGGAGTGCTCATGGAACTTTCTCCAGAATAGACCACATACTGGGTCACAAATCAGGACTCAACTGATACCAAAAGATTGAGATTATCCCCTGCATATTCTCAGACCACAATGCTTTGAAACTGGAATTCAACCACAAGAAGAAGTTTGGAAGGAATTCAAACACTTGGAAGCTAAGACCATCTTGCTTAAGAATGTTTGGATCAACAAGGAAATCAAAGAAGAACTTAAATAATTCATGGAAACCAATGATAATGAAGGCACTTCAGTCTAAAACCTATGGGATACAGCAAAGGTGGTTTTCAGGGGGAAATACATAGCCATCCAAGCCTCCCTCAAGAAAATTGAAAATTCCAGAATACACCACCTCTCTTTATATCTTAAAGAACCAGAGAATCAACAACAAATTAAGCCAACCCCACACACAAGAAAGCAAATAATCAAGATTAGAGCAGAGATCAATGAGATAGAAACTAGGGATATAGTAGAATACATCAACAATACTAGAAGCTGGTTTTTTGAAAGAATCAATAAGCTTGATAAACCACTGGCCAAACTAATCCAAAAGAAAAGAATGAGGACCCAAATTAATAAAATCATGAATGAAAAGGGAGGGATCATGACTAACACCAAGGAAATGGAAACAATCATCAGAAATTATCATCAACAGCTAAATGCCAATATGTTTAGCAACCTAGATGAAATGGATGCATTCCTGGAAACCTATAAATTACCAAAACTCAATCAGGAAGAAATTGGCAACCTGAATAGACCAATATCTAGTAATGAGATTGAAGCAGTGATCAAAAAGCTCCCAAAAAACAAGAGCCCAGGACCTGATAGATTCCCAGGAGAATTCTACCAAACATTCACAAAAGAAATAATACCTATTCTTCTGAAGCTGTTTCAAAAAATAGAAACAGCAGGAAAACTTCCAGATGCTTTTTATGAAACCAGCATTACCCTGATCCCCAAACCAGGCAAAGACCCCATCAAAAAGGAGTATATCTGACAAATATCACTGATGAATATGGATGCTAAGAGTCTCAGCAAGATCTTAGCTAACAAGATCTTAGCTAATCCAACAGTACATTAAAAAGATTATCTACCATGTCCAGGTGGGATTTATCCCTGAGATGCAAGGGTGGTTCAATATTCACAAATCAATCAATGTGATAGAACAAATCAATAACAGAAGAGAGAAGAACCACATGGTCCTTTCAATTGATGCAGAAAAAGCATTTGACAAGATACAGCATCGGTTCCTGATTAAAACGATTTAAAGTATAGGGATAGAGGGAACATTCCTCAACTTCATAAAATCCATCTTTGGAAAACCCACAGCAAATATCATCCTCAATGGGGAAAAGCTGACAATCCCCCTTTTGAGATCAGGAACATGACAAGGATGCCCAATCTTGCCACTCTTGTTCAGCATATTACTAGAAGTCCTAGCAACAGCAATCAGACAACAGAAAGAAATAAAATGTATTCAAATTGTCAAAGAAGTCAAACTCTCTCTCTTTGCATATGACATGGTACTTTATATGGAAAACCCAAACGACTCAACCCTCAAACTACTTAGAACTCATACAACAATTCAGTAATGTGGCAGGATACAATATCAATGCACCGAAATCAGTTGCTTTCTTATACACTACTAATGAAAATACAGAATAGGAAATTAGAGAATTGATTCCATTTACTAAAGCACCAAGAACCAGAACATACCTGGGAATAAACCTAAACAAAGAGGTAAAGGATCTGTACTCGAGAAACTACAGAACACTCATGAAAGAAATTGAAGAAGACACAAAAAGATGGAAGACCATTCCATGCTCGTGGATTGGAAGACTAAACATTGTTAAAATGTCTATACTGCCCAGAGCAATCTATACTTTCAGTGCCATCCTGATCAAAATTCCACCAGCATTTTTCAAAGAGCTGGAACAAATAATCCTAAAATTTGTATGGAACCAGAAGAGATCCTGCATTGCTAAGGAAATTTTGAAAAAGAAAAACAAAACTTGGGGCATCACATTGCCTAACTTCAAGCTTTACTACAAAGCTGTGATCACCAAGTCATCATGGTATTGGCACAAAAACAGAAACATAGAACAATGGAATAGAGTAGAGAGCTTAGATATAGACCCTCCTCTCTGTGGTCATATAATCTTTGACAAAGCAGGAAAAAATATGCAGTGGAAAAATGACAGTCTCTTCAGTAAATGGTGCTGGAAAAATTGGACAGCTATGTATAGAAGAATGAAACTTGACCATTCTCTTATACTATACACAAAGATAAACTCAAAATGGATAAAAGACCTCAATGTGAGTCAGGAATCTATCAAAATACTAGAGGAGAATATAGGCAGTAACCACTTTGACAACAGCCACAGCAACTTCTTTCAAATTATATCTCCAAAGGCAAAGGAAACAAAAGCAGAAATGGGACTTCATCAAGATCAAAAGCTTCTGCACAGCAAAGGACACAGTCAACAAAACAAAGACTCATGCCATGGAATGGGAGAAGATATTTGCAAATGACACTACAGACAAAGGGCTGATATCCATGATCTATAAAGAAATCATCAAACTCAACACACAAAACAGATAATCATGTCAAAAAATGGGCAGAAAACATGAACAGACACTTCTTCAAAGAAGATATACAAATGGCTAACAGACACATGAAAAAATGTTCATCATCATTAGCCATCTAGATGATTCAAATCAAAACCACATTGAGATACCACCTTACACCAGTTAGAATGGCTAAAATTAATAAACAAGTAAACAACATATGTTGGAGAGGATGTGGAGAAAGGGGAGACCTCTTACACTGTTGGTGGGAATGCAGGTTGGTGCAGCCACTTTGGAATACAGTGTAGAGATTCCTTAAGAAATTACAAATAGAGCTACCCCATGACCTTGCCATTGGACTACTGGGTTTTTACCCCAAAGATACAGATGTAGTGAAAGGAAGGGCCATCTGTACCCCAATGTTCATAGCAGCAAAGGCCACATTTGTCAAAATGTGGAAAGAACCATGATGCCCATCAACAGATGAATGGATAAAGAAGATATGGTCCATATATACAATGGAATATTATGCCTCCATCAGAAAAGATGAATACCCAACTTTTGAATCAACATGGGTGGGACTGGAAGAGATTATGCTGAGTGAAATCAGTCAAACAGAGAGAGTCAACTATCATATAGTTACACTTACTTGTGGAGCATAAGGAATAACATGGAGGGCACTGGGATATGGAGAGAAGTGAGTTGGGGGAAATTGGAGGGGGAAACAAACCATGAGAGACTGTGGACTCTGAGAAACAAACTGAGGGTAGACATAAAAATTACAGTGTAGAGAATATAGTCAATAAGACTGTAAAAAGATTGTTTGCTGACAGATGATGACTATACTTATTGTGGTAAACACTAATAAATGTACAGAATTAGTATATCGTTATATTGTACACCTGAAGCTAATTTAACACTGTATGTTAATGAAATACATATAAATCAGGTATTTTAAAAATTGTATTTTATCCTACTTCCTTCCATCCCTGAATCATTCTCCTCTATAGACATCTTTATCTGATAGATAAAACATTTTCCTCACTTCTCTAATTTGTAAATGTCTCTCTTTTACCAAATTATCAGCAATGTAAAGGCCCAGATTTTCATCTATTTTCTTTCCTCAGGAATCCTTGCTTCAAGAACATTTCCTGACCCATAGTTGATATTCAATAATTACGTGTTATGTGTATGAATTTTAAAAAAATAAATCAATAAAATAGAAAACTGAGAAACCTGAAAATTGTCTGAATTTAAAATATGTGTGAGAGAAAGAATTCAATATGGTGCTAGGATTTCTTATCTGAGTCACTATGAGGATTAATGTTTCCATTAAATGAGGGGCTATGTTAAACATTGAGGGTCAGAGGAAGACAATGATTTTGAACATGTTGGGTTTTAGTCATTAATATTAATAAATCACTATCAAACTACAGTTAGAATTTATTGTAAGGGACCTCGGGGTAAGCTCAGTCAGTTAAGCATCTGACCTTTTTTTTTTTTTTTTGGCTAGGTCATGATCTCAGGTTTATGGGATCAAGCCCTGCATCAGGTTTCACATCAGGGTAGAGTCTGCTTAAGATTCTCTCTCTATCTGCCCCTCCCCCCCCAACACATTCTCTCCCTCTCTCTCTCTCTCTTAAATAAATAAATCTAAAAAAAAAAAAAAATAGAACTTATTATAAGAGAGAGGTAGCCTAAGGTATAAATTAGCAAAAAGGTAAGTTTGGTTTTTTTTTTTTTAATTTTCTTAAAATATATAAATTAAACATTTTTACTTTTCTGCTGAGTTTTGTGGGTTGGTGGGGGATATTTGTTTTCTTGCTTTTGTTGTTTCCTTCCTGCATAAGTATATATATATGGTAGGGCAGATTTTACCTCCATCTTGTGCTTGTATTTGGGATAGTTGCTTAAAATGGAGGTTTTGTAGTTTCCTGATTACCTGACTTGGGAAGCCAGACAAGAACCTCAATGATCTTTTTAAATTTCCTCAAGAACAGGTAGAACTTATAGATACCTAACTAAATGGAAACCCATTTAGTTGTTGAATGTGAAAGACATATTAAATGTGTTTTTATGCTATGAATAAACAAAACATGCAGTGGTTTAAAATAGGGTCTCTAAATGAAAGTCACAAAGATAGATGTTCCAAATTGCAGACACTGATATGCAATCAAGCCAGTTCTCACATGAACAACTCTAAATGTATGCTCCAGGGTGAGAAGCAACAGAGATGTATTTACATTTGTTAATGATCCTCCCAGTAGGCCAGTCAGTAATTTAATAGAAGAGTTTGAAAAAAATAATAATAACTAATTTGTAGCTTATAGTATTAGAGAAGCAGTTAACAGTCACCATCATTAACTTTGGGTTTCAGTACCTGTGGATAGATTTTGACTAGTAAGTCCTGCCCATTAGAATCTGACCACATTATCTCTATTTGGGTCTGGTCCCACCATCTGAGGACTAATGCCCTCATAAGTACACAGAAGGTTTACAGGTGGAACTTTTTGGTATAATGTGATTCAAAATAACTATGATTAGTTATTACCCAACAAAATTCTATTTCTTTCTTAAGCAGCTTTATGGAGATGTTTTTTAGTCAGGAATCTCTGATGTTTACAGAATTAATAAACCCAGGCTGCAGACATACTACCTCATCATTCAATCAAACTTTCTTCAATTTAACATTTCAGTGCTTCAGAAATATTTGACATCATACAGTTTAATCACCTACTTACATTTAATTGGAGAAAAAAAAACATCAATTTACCTGTCCCATATTAGTGCTCCTTTTGTGTAAGTAGGCAGTGTTCAGACTACAACTTCTTTTCTTCATGCTAAGCAGAGGAAAGAAAGAAAAGTAAAATTTAATTAGCAATAAACATGGATGATGAAAACACTAAAGAATGTAGGAGATACTAATAAAAAAAATAAAACTACTATTTTTTCTTATGACAATAATTTTGATAAAATTAACAATGGAAGCCATTAAACCTAATTTGGGAAATCTGTTTTAGGGGAAAAAAAAAAGTAAAAACGTCAAATTTGGTGCATAGTATTCACACTTATCTCTAAATATTTAACTTATTGTTGTGTTCTATTGAGAATATAACTCCCTTTAAAATCATTTGAAAATTACGTTTTTACTCAGTGGTATATAACAAAAAAGCATAACTGGCTCTTTTGCAGATAATACAAAATAATCAATAATTTAAAGGACTTTCTTATTAAAATCTTGTTTAAATATATAAATTAAATATTTTTACTTTTCTGCTGAGTTTTGTGGGGTTTGGAGGGGTTTATTTGTTTCATTATTTGTTAAAAATCCTTGATTTGGTATGAAGTGTACATTGCATAACTTATCTCCTTTTAATTTTGAGGTAATGAGGATTTTTGAGGTAATGATTATCAGACAGGCTTTAAACCTTAAATTTTAATCTGTCACTAAATGCTAAGAGTCTGGAATATATAGAACATTTGTCAGTAATGATGTTTGTTTTACCTGTATCTCTACAGAATAATGAATTATAAGATTTCCAGAGAATGAATTGCCCTATCATTATTCTGACTCTCTAGTTTTGCCTTTACCCCTATGTGTGAACTTGAGCACACTAATTTTTTTGGTATTTACTTGATTACATCGTGTCAAAATTTATTTACAAATCTCAGAATAATTCTGATTATATGTATGATAATCTGATGACAATCATTTCAGTCTCTTAAATGACTCTTATTCAATATGATTATTGTCTTTTCCATGTATAAGTGAAGACTAAATGTTTAAATATGATACTATTTGAGGGAACCAATACCATTTTTATTTGTTTATTTTTTAAGAGTTTATTTATTTATTATTTATTTACTTATCAGAGAGAGAGAGAGCACACACATGAGAGAGAACACAAGAAGGGGGAATGGCAGAGAGACAAGCAGAAACCCTGCTGAGTAGGGAGCCCGCTGCAGGACTCCATCCCAGGACTCCAGGATTATGATGTGAGCTGAAGGCAGATGCTTAACTGACTGAGACATCCAGATGTCCTCTGACACTATTTTAAAAAATGATATACCATCTCCTTTCCTCTGGCATTTCCTTGCATTCTCCACGCGTTCAAGCTGATGGTGAGTTCTCATTGCCTCAAAGGAAGAACAGAACACAGATTTAAGGAAAAAAAAAAAAAAATGTGTGTCTTTCCTGATCGTTGAGTACTCCAAACCTAAACCTTTGAAGGGATACGGTGCGGATGGGAGACTTTGGACTTGGTGTCTAGACAGATTGTTTCAGAGAAACGAATAAACAATCAAAAGACTTTTCTGGGCTGAAGAGACTATATTAACTGAAGAAAGGGGCTAGTTGTACTGGTATTAAAGTAAAATATGCTGTCATAGTGTCTGGTCAGATTTCCAGGAAGTCTTCCAGAGATCAGAGAGGTAATGGATACAGGGTAATGAAGTCATCGTACACTCAGTAAAATTTCTGTGCCCTATACGAGTAAGAAAAGAACAAATCTATCTAATATCTACTAAATATCTTGTCCTCTGTCACATAAAGGAAGTTACTGGTTGTAAACTGAGTTTTTAATTTTATTATTGATTCACATTTATTTCTTCCCTTTCTAACCTTGCCTTGGTTCACTATAGGCAAAATATGTTACCCTGCCTCAACTGACTCTGGACCTATCATGAGATGTGGTTTGACCAATGGAATGGGGGCAAAATGGAACTCCCCATTTCCAACAAAAGCTTCAAAAGACAACGTTCCAGGGTGCTATTTTGGTGTGCTACGCCGTAAGTTACAAAGACACCACTTTCCAAGTAGCCATTATTCCTACAACCTGGGTCCTTAATGGAGAAGACATGGAGTTAAGTCCAGCTGAGTCCAATCAGATCCATCCAAGGCACAGCCAAGACACAGAGACTCTTAGGTGAGAAACATTTTAACTGTTGTGTACCATTAAAATTTTGATTTTTTCAATCACATAAAAAATTAACAACTATAAGGGATGACAGAACACAGAAGAGATGATGTTAACTTAGTTGATGACTACAAGGGAAATACTTGAAAATTAACATACTCCTCCCCTACTTCAGCACCCCCTCCTCATGATATTTAGAAACTATCCTGTAAACTAGGTGGTAGAAATAACAAAAAGTGACCAAAATTAAGTTTATTTCACCTAATTTTGAAGATATTGGTAAGTAAAAAGTAGAGAGTAAAATGCAGATTAAAGAAAAAATGGTTTGAGGTTTTTAGGTAATAGAGTTGAGAGATTTGCTGCCCAAATGCAGTAACCACTTTCCACATATGGCTCTTTAAATTTAAGTAAATTAAAGTTACATAAAAATTCAGATGCCTGATTACACTCCTAAGTTTTAAGTCTGAATAGCTACATGTGGTTAATAGCTACACTATTTTAGGACACATACTATAAGTTATTTTCATCATCACAGAATGTTCTATGGGACCGTGATAGTCTAGAGATTTTAGTAATTTGTCCTTTATATAGATAACAGATGAGATAAAATAACTCCCATGTTTCCATCTTGGGCAAATAGAATATTATGATAGGTTGTATTATTCTTACAAATATTCAGTTTTGCCTTCCTCTCTGTTAATGTAGGTCTTGGCCCTGTAAATTGCTTTGGTCATGTGAATAGGAGTACATTTGACATGCATCATGTCTAAACAGAAGCTTTAAATAAAAACCATGCATGAGTTCATGGTTCATTTCCCCTCTTTGAGCTTATCTTTTGACATAAAAATTGGCATGTCTCAAATGAGAGATGTTCCTATTCTGAGTCCTGGAATGAAATGGCAGGTGAAGTAAAATAAACAAGCTGGGGCAGACTTGCATTTCAGAGGATGACCCGGAAGCAACCTGTAACCCTTGCACAACATGAAAAATGAACATCTGTTGCTGTGAGTCACTGAAATTTAGATTATTTTATTCCTCTAGCACATCTAATCAATTCTGTTGGTTCATAAACTGACCCCTGTACACAGCAGGCAGGGAAAGACCCAAAAGAGGGCAGACTATTCCGGATTGGTAGGTGGCATGTTTAATGAGCAAGAGAACTTACAGACAAAGTTTGTCTGGGGTGACCACAAAATGTGTAGATCTATGTACCCACTGGCCAGAATCTTAAACATTCAGATAAAGATCTTAACTGGGTTCAGTCACATATACTGTTTAAGATAGTCTCAACAACACCTTCCTTTCTCAAGGCTGTGTCCTTTGAAAAGCTTCCACTGTAGGAATGATGGGCAGAATGTACATTTCAATGACAGAGGCGAAGGTGAGGGGCCTCTAGTTGTCCAGGTCAAACTAGTGGGTCAGCCAGTAGTCACATTCTCTAGACAATGTCCTCTAACAAATACCAAAGATATTCAGAGAACAAGGAAATGTTGGAGTACAAGTAAAACTTTAATATATTGAGTTTTATCTGTCAGTAATATGGTCTAATAAAGATGCCTGGGAAGATATCCATTAGATACCGAGTTCTGGAGCTCAGGAGAAAAATTGAGTCAGGTGTTGTCAGATTTGGGCATAAACTGCATAGAGATGATCATTGTAACTTGGGTATGAATGTAGTATCCACATAGAATTCATAGTATAAACAAGAGTTTTGAAAATAAAATGTCATTAGAGTAGATTATAAGCCTCCAAATACATTTTAACCTTTTGATAGATAAAAGTTGATAATAATTGCATTCTGGAAAAATACTTCACTCTCCAACATAGATTGAATAGGTTTAGCTTTATCCAAAGACCCCAAGATGGGCTTTTTCTGGCTACATCAAAGTATCCTTTGCCTTATACATAGGATCATTACCTTTCATAATCAATGAGAGATGTGACAAAGTATTTGTGAGGCTTCTGAGAAATAGAACTCATTCCATCTGAGCAAGAATAGATATTTTTTTTTTCTTTTGATGGTGTATTATGTCTACATGAGGTATATTACTACTATAGCAATATGACTCTTGAACAGATTTTCTCAGGATCCTAGAGTAAGAGTGCCCTATGTGGAACCTAAAAATCATGATGGAAAAGTGTGAAGGAAATAATCAGTGTGCTCAACGGCATTATTTGAGCACATTATAAAGTCTTACCCTAAACAGCCCTATTGCTTGATTTTTTGGCTATGGGATACAATTCTAGTAATTAAGTCCATTTGATTTGAGTTTTCTGTATCTTACAAGAGAGTCCTAGCCAGTACACATAAACTCCACAAATATTTAATTAGTGGCCAGAAGAAGAGACATTTAATTAAGCCTTGAAATGACATGTTACAGAGAACAAAACAGTGTCATGGAAAAGTGGTTCAAGTAAAGAGAGAGATTTGATCATTCAGAAGCTACTGTAAGATACAATAAACAAAAAATACAATTTTTTAAACAAACTTTTTTTTCTTTTGAGAGAGAGAGCAGGGGAGGAGCAGAGGGAGAGAGAGAGAAAATCCTAAGTAGTCGCCATGCTCAGCATGGAGTCCGACCTGGGGCCCGATCCCATGACCCTGAGATCATGCCCAGAGCTAAAATCAAGAGTCAGAAGCTTAACAGGCTGAGCCAACCAGGCATTCCAACATTTTTTAACATTTTTGTTGAATCTAGTAAGAAGAACATATTGAGGGATAAAGCATGCTATGGACTGTTTTGTCCCTCTTCCCACAAATTCATATATTGAAAGCCTAATGCCTGATGTGATAGTAACTGGAGATGATGGGGCATTTGAGAAGTGATTAGGTCACGAGGTTAGAGCTCTCATGATGATATTAATGTCCTTGTAAGAAGAGGCACAGAGAGCTTCTCTCTCCCTCTCTCCTAACCCTATCATGTGAGGGTATGAAAAGATAGTCATCAGAAAACCAGAAAAAAGGCCTTCACTAAGAATATGAGTTCCAGCCTCTAGAACTGTGAAACATAAGCTTATTGTTTAAGTCATCCTGCCCATGATATTTCTCTTGTAGCAATTTCAACTAAGAAAAAGCATAATGCTTTATTCACTTGTATGAATAAATTATATGGCAGAAATAAAATTGAGATTTCCCTACTTTGGGGAATGACTGTGAATTTCAGAAGTAGAAGTAAAAGTAGACGACATTCACAAGAAGATTTGGCTATTTGGGGGAAAACAAGTACAATATTTGGTGACATAGTATCTGAATATGAGGCAAGCTCTTTATGTTTAAGCTTTTTTTTTCTTAATTTGTGTTTATAAGTTTTCATACATACAATCATTTTTAAAACATGTGGTAAACAGGTCAATACAGAGAACTGGAATATTAAAAAATATAGGAGAATTGGGATAACAAATTGGATCACTATCATTAAAAAGTTAGGAAAGGAGAGGAGACAAAGCCTTATATTAAGACAAAGTTTCATTCTTTAAAAAAAAAAAAAGGATCTATTATTTATTTCAGTGAATGAGAGAGAGAAAGCAGAGCAGGGAGGGGAGAGAGAGAGGGAGGGAGAAACTCAAGCAGATTCTGTGCTGAGCATAGAGCCAGACCTGGGGCTGTCTCACAACCTTGAGATCAGACAGCCAAAACCAAGAGTCAGACGCTCAACTGACTGTGTCATCCAGACACCCTGACAAAGCTTTATTCTTTTTTTTTTTTAAGATTTTATTTATTTTAGAGAGAGAGTCAGTTAGAGAGAGAGAGAGAGAGAGAGAGCTCACATGCAGGAAGAGTGACAGGCAGTGAGAGAGGGAGAAGCAGACTCCCAACTGAACAGGGAGCCCGATATGGAGCTCAATCCCAGGACCCTGGGATCACAACCTGAACCAAAGGCAAATGGTTAACTGACTGAGCCACCCAGGTGCCCCACAAGGCCTTATTCTAAATGTGGCACTAAGAAGTTAAAATATTTTTATTTATTTCTATTTTTCTTTTTGAAGTACTGAAACAAGAACTCCACCAAGAGTAACTGAAGTGTTTGACTACATGTTTGAAAAGAGTAATAAAAGTTTGCAATAGTGTCTGTAGAAAACAAAGAAAATTCTGAAAACAAAACATTTAGAGAACAGCACTGAGGGCTTGTATAACATTGGGACATAAGAATGTCTTTTATACTGAGTAGTGCTGGATATACAGTCCATTTGAATGTGGTAGTCAACCAGAATAATGGCTGAATTTAGAGCAGAGAAGACTCATTCATGTTAGGTACTGCACTTTTCAGTAAATGAGAGGGAGTTATAATATACTTGGTAAAATAATAGTGACTAAAATTGAGTAGTTGGAGGAATAGGCACAGCCAGATGGCATACTGCTCAAAGGAACAGGTGCTTTTAACATGAGGGTAGAGCAGTAATGATCCTGAAACTACATTCAGGAGTGAATTGGATGTAATCCCCATCTTCCAGCACTAATGTAGGTGGGATACAAGATAATGAGGAAGCTGTAACAGGAGTTATACTTTTAGCAGATAGATTTCAGCTACTGCAATAAGATAGAAGCAAAGTATACGGAAAAAGTGCTCAAGTTGCAGGAGAATTTTTTAGCTAAGAATATTCCAGAAGGCAGAATGACATGTTTTGGTAAAGAGAGTATCAGAAAAAAGAGTTGATATAAAGACAGTAAAGTATAGAATGGACTTTATGCTATGATAATAATACTAAAACCACTGAATTGCACCCTTTAAAAGAATTAATTTTAGATAGTGAATTTTATCTCTATAAAAATAATAATTTTAAAAGTTCAGAGAAGAGAGAGGACTAAAAGAAATGATAGAATCATCTAGTTATAATTTTTCTGAAGGAATTAGCTCCATCCATATTTGAGAGAAGGAAGTAACTCGGGCTTCTTCCTCTTAAGAACTAAGAGCAAATAATCAAAAGCAATACACTATGGACATACTTAAAGAAAACAGCATTCACTCTATTAGTAGTGGTGGCTCAACTGGATTGCAGAGAAAACATCACATACTAACAAGCACTAGTGCACATCACCATGGGGTACAGAAAAAAAAGTTCTAAAGGGGTTAGGAGGAAGAAAGAATCAAACAAACACAAATGAAGTAACAAAAATATTATTGACATAGCACCGTTTTCTTCCCAAAGGTAGGTGAGATCAGATCTTCCTCTCCAAAAACAGAGAAACAAACATTGTGCGTCATATGAAATACATAAACCTCATTTTTTTATCTTTTGTCTATTATAGATTTTTATTGTCCCACTGGAGTTTATTCTCCATGGATAAGATTCAAGTCAGAAAAACAAAATTAAAAAAAAAAAACAAAACAGGAATTGTGATGTTCTTCTTTATATATCATCAATTATCACAAGAAGAAACTGACTGTTCTGTTTTCTGGGCTTAGTGTTGAATTTTGAGTGTTAGGGAATAAAAGAACAGAAAATGAAGGCCGCCTTTATCGACAAGTGTTCCACAGGAATAAATCTGAAATGCTACAATATGGCAATTACAGTGATATAATAGACAGCAAAGCCCTTTGTAACAAACCCCAGGGGCCTCAAGAGGAGGGAAGAACACTATTTTATCGTGGAGAGATTCACTTCATGTGAAATTCATTGACTCTTATGAGCTATGTGCTGAGATTTGTTGTCATTTTCATAGAGCTACGGTTTTTTTAGATTTGTTTGCTTTAAAACATTTTTTTAACTACAAAAACTAAAAGAAAAGATTAAACAAGATGATTTAAAAATAAAATAATAACAGACATATCAGGGTCTGAGAAAATTTTGAGAAAGCTGATTTTAAGCAAAAATACTTTGTATTTTAGTATCTTGATGTATTTTTCTGGACAACTGGGAAGAGCTGGAAAAGAGAAAAGGTAACAGGGTTTGGGAGAAGAAGGAAAAATAAGAATACATATTTTCTAGAGAAAAATTAGGCAGTCTTATTATGTCATTTATTTATAAGATTTGCCAGCTCAAAAATATTAAATCATGTAAATTAATAATTAAATTTATAATTAAGAAAGTCTTGTCATTCTTATCATGTTAACAATATAAAAAAGGTTGTAAACTTTCCATAACCTATTGTTTAATACCCACTGGAGTTAAGAGTTCATGTCTCCCACATTGATCAAAAGACTCTGATTTTGATTTTCTTTTTCTGTACAGTTAAATTATTCAGACTCTCTTTACTTTTCATCTCAAAGGAAGGTTTTGACCATTTACTGGACAATTTCAAAATTCCGCTCTACCTATCTCTGGATATGCTTTGGTTGTAACAGAAGGAACAGTTCAGAACTCCCCATGCCTAATGCATTAGTACTTAGATATGGCAAAAAAGCAAGATTTCAGGGACACTATTTTAAGTCTGAGAAGTTTGATAAGTTACTAAGGCTTTCAGTCTTTTCTAATTTTGTAATTTTAAAAATTCTGAAGTGTCATTAAGGATGGTAGCCTGGTTTTCCACTTTGGGGGAAAAGACTTGACTTTCACACTTTTGTGAAAAATGGGATCACAGGACAATGATGTGGGCATTTCCAGTATAGAGATGGTTTAGCACTCTACCAATAGAACTGTTGATACAAATGAGAATAAGACATGTTGAGGAAATATACTCTAAGTAGATTTTTAGTTACCAAAAAATATATTGAACTCAGGAAATTTTGAAATTATTTATAAATTCAAAAAAAAAAAAGAGAAAGAAATGCCAAAGCACACTGTTTTTTGATAACCAAAGTAGAAGGAGATACAGTTAAATATAGTGAAATTGGGACAATGGTGATGGGAGCAGAATTAAATCATAGATAACTGAAAATTCATGATGAATATGAAATTACAGTCAACAGTAGTAGCCAAAGGAGGGAAGCAATTCTGGAATGAATTCTAGTAAAAGCTTGGCAAGAAGCTGTGATAACTTTTTCATCTGAGCTCACTGGGCAGGAGTGAAATAGGCATTGCCTTGTCCTTTCCCTGCTTGTTCCTACCCCCAAGAGTCTGAGAAAGAGACAGAAACTGTTAATTTTGGTTACAATGGAAAAGGAGAAATAAAGAATGAGCTAATAGTGGAACAATTCATAGAGAAAAAAATTCAACTTGTCAAAAGAGCTAAATATCCCTCTGCACAAAGAAAACAAGCAGATAATACGAATTAATTGGCTCAAGCATAAAACAATGGGATCCAAGGGGAATTTGAGAAAGAATAGACTACAAGTCCTTACTAAAAGGCAGACATTTAAAGGAAAATGAGTATAAGGACCAAAACAGAGAAGTGAAAAGCAAGAGTAATAGAATGCATATCTGTGACCTGAAAAAAGCACTTGTGTCACCAGTTTGTTTCTCCTTCATAAAGGGACTTAATAAGTCATAAATTAGATCAGGACGTGGTCTTGTAAATTAGTTAATGGAGTAAGTATATCTAAAGAAACTGTGAATCAACAAAAGGAGGGAGAGTAAAAATAAAACAAAGAAGTCTGAAAGTGAGAGAAGAAGTATTGGTAACGCCTATCCAATCACTAATTTTGAGGGAAGTTGCCCAAATTAGCATAAATATCTTTTGAGGGGGATGCATAAACCAGAACTTCAGAGACTAAAGTTGTTTTGTAACCATATCATGTCAAGTCTGCCAAGAAAAATAATTTGACCCCTCATATTTACTTTCCAACTGGAGAGATGCTGATAAGTGACGATATAAAAATTTGAACTGTTTTTCGCTGTATATAAAAAGTAGATGATTTCCCCAAAAAGTTTCACAGAAAATTAAGAAATTAATGACTGACAAAGTTATACTATAAAAGGTATTTTATGTATAGTAATAGGAATCTAAACGTGGAATTCCATTTATATTAAACTTCATTTTAGCATTGTTTTTAGATGGCAAAATTGGGAAGCGTGTAAAATGTAGCATAGTGATATAGTAAATACAGCTGAAAATTAAAAATTAAAACTACCTCAGTCAACATAGATAGATCTTCAAAATATAATTGTGAATGACAAAAGAGATTTTAGCATTATGTATTTACATTAAAAACATGTAAAATACATTTTCATGGCTATATGTTAATGTTTATAATTTTTTAATATTATTACAGATGTTTTAGTTGTTAGTACATGCCTCTCAAAAGGGGGTAGCGTCCAAATGAAATTTTAAATTAAAATAAAATTATTTATTATATAGTAAGAGACTATCCTTAATATTTAAAAACATATACAATAGCCTAAGTATATAAATGGGTAGAAATGTACATACATAATTCAATAAGGAAGATTTCAAATGCATATAAATATGGACAAATTGAAACCACTTTCAAAGATGACACCTTTCCTTCATAATAAAGTTGTTTAAAATTATAAGAACCTATACATAAAAGGTTGGTTTCTATAGGTATAAAGCAAAAATAATCTTTTATCCTCCAGATAGAAGAATAAGTTGGCAGAGTGAAAAAATGATCCAAATTTATTCCAACCCTAAAAATTAATGTACTTGAATCAGAAATTCTACTTCTAAGGAATTATCTCACAGAAATAGTCTGAGAAGTATGTTAAGTCTTCATAGTCCTATTATACAGATATCAGAAATAAATTTTACAGAAATTAGAAAATAAACAATAACAAGCTCATGAGAAAGTAAAACCTTTATAAGTATAACTCCAAAAAGGATAGTTTATGCCCATGAATATTAGAAAATATATTTCTTAATGTAGGTATTTTTATTATATAAAACTAAAATTTATTGTATAAAACATTCATGTATGTTATGACTTCAATATATTTAGAGTGTACTGGAAAGTAAAGTTATCCCCAAAAGTAAAATTATCCCCAAACTTTGCACCTGGGTGAACAGGTTATAGGTGACGTTTTCTGTTTTTATGCTTTTCTGTTCTATAATTAAATATAAGCAGGTTTTTTGTTTTGTTTTTGTTTGTTTATTAGAACAATCAGAAAAACTGAAGAAGACAAAGGTTTGGGAGAGGTAGCATACAGAAATTATTCATAAATCCTGATTTTCTTTAGGCCTTGAAGGTCCCCAAATATTGAAAACACATTTTAGGAATCATGACACACTACATGACCTCCTGTTACCTACAGTGTCTACCCTTAAATTTCCATTCGAAAACAGGGACATTATTAAAGGATCTGCAGCTGACAGAACATAATAGTTCCCAGTTGCTGCTATGCTTCTTCACGTTTTTTCAGATGCACCCTCCCTATTCCACGTGCCTTATCAATACTACCTTGTCTATTCCAATGAGATCTCATCTGTTCTTCCAGTATAGCTATCTGGGTCTGATGTTGCTATTCTAAGTTATTCAGCCTATTTGATGGTCTCTTATTCCTTTACCAGATTTCAAAGTTCTTTGGCCACCAAATAGAGTTAAAACCCGATAAAAATGATCCAGAATCATGTCCTGTGGGAAATACATAGTATATATATATATATACACCCCCCAGCTTTACTGATATATAGCATTGTATAAGTTTAAAGTGTACAGGTGTACACTGTTTTAATTAACATTGTTGTATTGGGTTAGAGTAGTAAATCTCTAGATATGGAGAGACCTTCCATCTCAGGTATTTCATTGTAGAAGAGGAGCTGATTTGATTTCTTTTGGGGACAAGAATATATTTTTTAAAGCTTTTTCTTTGCTGTCTTATATTTTGTAGCTAGAATTTAAGTGTTCCTAGGATAAATAACCAATATTTGGTTACCTTTCACACAGAGAGCAACATGCCAGATTACAATCTCCCTTCAGAAGAAGGAAGGGATAGACTTCTTACCCCACTCCTATTGTAAAATACAGACACTAAACTATCATAAAGGGAAAATCCTTGTGTTAAATGTGAGACTAAACTTCAGATATAGATTTAACCAAATTTCTTAATACCTAAATTGTAGACTGCTCTTATATTCCACATTGATTATAAAATCTCTGGAATCTTGAAGAAATAGTATTCAGTTGTAGCGAAGAGAAAAAGCCTGGAATCCAGCTCCAAGAAGATCAGTATCATAGGTCAGTCCGGAAGTCAAGATCAAGATCTAGAATGACCATGTTATGTTGAGAACCAGAAAGGCACTGGTGCCTAGGAACAGATGAAAAAATTGAAGAGTTGAATTCCTATAAGCCATTGTTACCAAAAAAAAAAAAAAAGTATTTTAATCAATTTATAATATGACAAATTGATTTAATATAGATTATAATCAATAGTACTTATGGAACAGTTCAAATCCTAGATTTTCCTCCCAAGTTTATACTGATCTTTTCTAACTCCAGCTCTGTAAAATGCAGGGAATTTTCCTTGCTTACAGGTATAATACCAGTAGATATATTTGGTAGGAAGAAGAATAGCTTAACAGAGTTTAATAATCAACAACAACAATTTTGCTATATAATTTGTAGTTACTCTTAAAATCTTATTTTCTAAAAGAAATGTGTTTCTCAAAGGAATGTGTTTTTTTCTTTCAGTTCCTCTTAATCAAAATTTCATCATCCATGTTAATATTTTTGTATTTCTCTCTACAGTATTTCTAAATATTTTAATGTTTCCATGAAACTTTTTGGTATATTAATTGGAAATTAGAAAAATGTTAATCAAACACTATTAATTTACCATAATAAATATTTCATTTGCCTTCAAAAATAACGTCAAGAAAGAAATTTATTTTTTTAATTAATATCTACCCTTTACAGATAAAAACAAAAGTTTAAAACAAGATATTGATCAGCCCTTTCAGTAGTTTTTATTGCAGTCAAAATTATAAAGATTCAAGTTAATACTTATTTGTTTAGTGTGTATAGTGTTCCTGGATGCCAAAAATCATAGGAAAAAAATAGTGTGAATGGACATCAAGACTTTTTAATAGGATTAAGGGAACAATAACCTAAAAAAGAGTGTGAACAAATCATGGATGTGGCATGACATATAAGTAAATTTGAATTTGAATTTGTCCTTTAAAATAGATAAAATTATTGTAGACAAAGCAAAATATAGCACTGTAAGTTACAAGAATGTAAGTTATGTATGACAAGTGATGTATTATTTTTAACAAAATTAGGAAAACTTTGAAGAAGAAGGAATTGTCAGGAAATGAAAGATGTGGCATTTATATGTTTACATGTGCCAAAAAAATATTTATAATCCTTTGCAAGTCAATTGAGTCCTTGATAGAAGTGACATTTTAAGTATGCTATTTAGAAGATTGTGATTTCTAAGAGGACTTTAATAAGATTTAATCAAATATTATTTTTATACCATTTTCACTTGAATTATATGCATCCAAGCACCTGGTTTAATCAATTTTTCTGTCTGTCTATGCCAATTTATCAGAATCATTTTGCCTTGTTTTTATCCCCTTGACTATAAATTTCCAAAAAAGATACATTCTCTGTTCAATG
Source organism: Mustela lutreola (assembly GCF_030435805.1). Lineage (NCBI taxonomy): Eukaryota > Metazoa > Chordata > Mammalia > Carnivora > Mustelidae > Mustela > Mustela lutreola. The sequence goes on from NC_081290.1 coordinate 17,251,934, forward strand.
GACTGGACTATGGACAATTTCACACATTTATGGACATAATATTTTTAATTTGTATCATTTATTCCCCATTCTGCTCTCCTTTCCCTCTCCTCCTTTCTTTCGTACTCCTCAAATTTATATTCCAATCTCATACTAAACTTTTATTTCCTGCTTTATACAGAAGTAATTTAGTCAACTCTAATCACCAGTCACATACATTTTTACTCAGTGTGCTGTAGACAACCTAAAGATCCAAGATTTGTGTTTATGAAGAGAAAATGTAAGGCAAGAATTTTTAGATGAAAAAGAAGATTAAAAAATCCTGAAATATTATTTATAATTTAAGTTTTTTAGTTTTGTTTGTTTTAGAGTGGGGAGGAGTAACTGGGGGCTCAGTTCGCTAAGTGTCTGCCTTTGGCTCAGGTCATGATCCCAAGGTCCTGAGATCCACTCCGGGTTGGGCTCTGCTCAGGGGAGAGCCTGCTTTTCCCCCTTCCTCTGCCTGCAATTCCCTTTGCTGTGTTCTCTCTCTCCCTCTCTCTCTGCCAAATTTAAAAAAAAAAAAAAAGAAAGAAAAAGAAAGAAGAAAGAAAGAAAATAGAGCATGTGCATGCATGATGTGGGGAGGGGAGAGAGAGAGAAAGAATCTCGAGCAGGTTCCATGCCAAGCACAGAGCCTGACATAGGGCTTGATCTCATCCTAAGATCATAAAGTAAGCCAAAATCAAGACTTGGCTTCTTTACAGACTGGGCCACATAGATTCCACTAATTTATGATTCATTACCTATCTACTCCAAAAAACAAAGGATGCTGACTTTATTGAAACTGAAGTCAAAAATCAGTATGTGTGTTCCCTTGGGAACAAAGAGAAAATTGCCTTTGGCAAATTATACAAAAATAGCTCATTGTAGAAAATCTGAGGAATTTAGAAGTTTTACTAATTTAGTTTTATTATGCCAAACACAGAGGTTTATTGATTCTAGAAATTATGGTTTAACTTGAGGTCTGTAGTGAGGGAAGTATTAGATAAAAAATAGAGTTTTGTATTTTATTCTGAGATTCTAAAAATCAAGGAAAAAGAAGAATAAATATTATAAATTATTATGCATTTATTTTGAGGAATAAAATAGTGTTTTAATTTTTAAGTAAAATATGAGTTCCAGGCTCTGAAATTTATTTTTAGTAAGATATTTTTCTAAGCGCATTTTTCAAAGTATCAGATTTTCATGAAACAGTTAATCTCAAGAGGTTTATTTCAGTACACACAGCAGTTGTTGCTTAGTGAAAATCTTAGTGAATGAAATATATACTTATTTATGAATAAAATAAAAAAGATAAAACATACTCCCAAGCCAAGCATATCATCAAACATTAATAGTCACTTTTAACCAGTTTTAAAAATTATAAACGTATGTACTCATACACATAAAATCTTTATAGTTTTATATTGCAACACACACACACACACACACACACATAGAGAGTCTGCTCTTGGTTATGTACTTTAGTGTCAAGTATATGTCATCAGAAAATGATGCAATCACCAATGCTTAAGGACATTATCAAGGTTAACATTAGTCCAGAGAGTTTTGAACAGAATTAGAAGAATTAATGAATACATATAGAGAATTAAACTTTCAAATATGCCTAGAATCATTTTCTGAGATCAGATTTCAAATCAAAGCTTAAATTCATAGGCATTTGCCAATTTCAACCATAAAATATCTAAGAGAGATTTGCCCTTCAAAGGAACTCTTCTCTGTTCAGTTTTATTGCATGTGCTAAATTCTCAACTATCTAAAAATGCCCTTTGATAAAGTTAAACTTAAAGATGTTAGGCTATGGTCTTGCCTGTTTCCCCGCACAGGAAGTTTCATCTATAGAAGCATGAGTATATCAAAGGAATATGCATTAACAGATTCCACAGCCACACATGTGAATATCTAATACATAATTACACCCATCGCTTTCAGGTCTAATATGTGATTAGTCTTTTTGTGATTATGGGCTGAAAAAAGAGTATCCAGCTGTTCATTCTAGGCATCATGATGTTTCTTCTTACTAAGAGATGCCAAAGATTTATTGTTATACAAGCAAATGTATAAATGACTACTGTCTTAAAACACATTTCAGATTATTTATATTTCATATAAATTTGAAAAAATGTAGAAAATTAAAACTTAATCAGAATATCAACTAATTTATAATAAAAACATAGTAGAATAGTTATTGGTAAGCCAAGAGCTCCTTCCTAATTTCAAGGTATCTGAGGAATCCGATTAACAACAAAAACATTGTTTTACTAGTATTTTGTCAGAATGAAGGTAGATAAAGACTGTAGAATATTTCAAGTGCACTGAAAATAACCCTGTTTGAATGTAAATGACTTTGAGACATTTATTTTTATACTTTTAATATCACTATCAAAGTATAACATATTTTGACCATATTCCCAATATTTTAGAATAACTCTGTTTTAAATGTCTGCCCTCCTTCCTGTCAATGCACTGACCTCAAGCATTTTAATAGGTTAATTTTAATTAAATAAACATTTACTAAGCAAAATGTATGATTTCTTATACAAATCCATAGGTTGATTTTAAAAAGAAAAATCACCTAAAGCTGGGAATGATAACTACATGGTATTATTTCTTATAGACTTAATTATTTTATATTTATTCACTTCATTCACCATGCTATCCTGCAGGTACAAGTTAATTTCTTTGGGCTTGGGTCTACCAATTGTCATTTGTGTTGACTTAAAATCATACACTTTACCTAGTGTGTCATCTTCTATTTTTCAATAATATTTTCTTTTAAATGAAGAAAAAAATGCCAAACCTCTATCAAACTAATGTAAGCTGTAATAAAGGTAGAATAAAAAGGTTCCCCAGGAACACATAAGAGGAAATACTTAACTATGACTAAAGATTCCAAGTAAATCTTCCAAATGAGCATATATTTTCAGTAGAGTGCTGACAAATAAGAAGGAAAGGTCAAAGTAAGAAAGTCATTCCAGTCAAATGACACAAAATGTTCAAACACCTAGGTGATCAAGAAAAATATTTGGAAAGTGATATGACATATTTTAAATACCACTAGAAAATTAGCTGAGGTATGCATTGTAAACATTTAACCTTGTCTAGAGACAAAGAATTTCTTGGAGAACTCTTTTTGTTGTTGTTGGAGGACTTGAACTTGATAGGTTTTTGTTTGTTTAATCAAATTTGCAGTGTAGATAAAAGCATTCACATATAAACTCAATATCTGAAGTATGGAAATAGAAAAAGGTCCTACTTTCAAATCTATGTTCTGATACATTCTAGTAGAGTGATTTGAGGCAAATTTCTTCAATGTGTTTTGGATGTTAACAGAGGACTTACTCTCGTTCCTTCACCCTATCTTAGGCAAAACTATTCCAACAAGATTATGCTCAAGTTAAAATTCTGTAGTAACTCAAAGCTTAGACATGTGCTGCTTCCTCCTGAGCCCCTTCCTTACCTCATCTTCTCAGGCATGCACAAGCATATGGACTGTGATAACATCCTCTAGGAAGAGCATGGTGCCTGCAGACCAAAGCATGCCTTGTGGTGGTGGGAATGTTTCCTAATACTTATTCAGTACCTCAACCTCCAGAAGATCTTGTAGCTCTGTGAAGTTTAGGATGTTTATATTGAGTTCACAAAGTGCAAATGGACACAGAAGATAATTTCGTCAATTCCTCTGCATTTTAAAAGTATATATTTTTTTACATATGTATGTATGTAAATGGGCATCAAAAAAATTAGCACCAACCACATATCCCATGAATATGAAAAAAACTTTATATATCTCAAAAAAAGACATATTTAAAATTTCTCAACATCACAGATTAGTATATGAGTATACTATATAGATTTCTTTCCTTTTCTTTACCTCTAGTGTTACAATATTCAAATTGAGTTTATTCATCTTTTTTTTTTTTTAAGATTTTATTTATTTAGGGTGCCTGGGTGGCTCAGTGGGTTAAGCCGCTGCCTTCAGCTCAGGTCATGATCTCAGGGTCCTGGGATCGAGTCCCACATTGGGTTCTTTGCTCAGCAGGGAGCCTGCTTCCCTCTCTCTCCCTCTCTCTGCCTGCCTCTCTGCCTACTTGTGATCTCTGTCAAATAAATAAATAAAATCTTAAGATTTATTTGACAGACAGAGATCACAAGTAGGCAGAGAGGCAGGCAGAAAGAGAGGAAGGGAAGCAGGTTCCCTGCTGAGCAGAGAGCCTGATGTGGGGGCTCGATCCCAGGACCATGGGATCATGACCTGAATGGAAGGCAAAGGCTTTAACCCACTGAGCCACCCAGGTGCCCCAAATTTATTTGTCTTTGTCTAAGTATCCATTTACCATCTATCACCTATTGATCATTTATAAGTTAACTATATATTTCTCCTCCCACTCTTCTCTGCCTCTTGCTCCTACCCACCATGGATAGTAGCCTCCAGAAAAGTCCTATGTTGCTTAAAGTTGTCTCAGGAGAGCACAGAGGTCAATGTGGAGCTGGATCTTATGACCCTGAGATCATGACCTGAGCCAAACCAGGAGTCCAAGACTTAAGGACCTGTGCCACCCAGCCACCCTTATTGTTTTGCTCTTGACCAGGCCCTGGCACTTCACAAGAATCACAGGAGCACATGAGCTTTTTAAGATCTAAAACCTCCATTTACCCTTATATATTAAAATAGTCTCATCCCCTAAAATGAACTACCTTAAGTCTTCTAAAATCACTGTAGAAAAGAAAATTTTCTAGGTGAAATACAACAATATTTTCCAGAAATATTAAGCATATTTTCCCAGGGTTTCCCCACCCACAATCCCCAGTTTCTTCATCATATAATCTAATGGAAAATTTGCAAATGTATTCTTTTCTACTTGAGTATTCCAAAATACTTAGTATTTGGATGGCTATCTGTGAAAATGTTAAGACTATCTACACTTATATAGTACAAGATAGAACTGCAGTTTTCTGTTGTTTTCTATGAATTAAGGAATGCTTTGAGAGAAAGCAAAACTTTGTATAGAGAATTAAAGATGAGATATGCAAAATGGCTAGCTATAAATAAATAAAACCAAACAAAGCAGTAGAATAAAGTGGGGGGAAAATGAAGCTGTTTCTTTACAATCATAAGCCTCTACTTAAATACTTTTGGAAATTTGCTTATTATTACTCTCCTGTCTCAGATCTAATATGACTAGTAGGATAGATTTAAAAATATGGACTCAATATTATAGAATGAACAAATATGATAAAATTAAGACATAGAAGAAATGAATAAATTAGAAAGTATCACAATAATTTTAAAATGAGTGATGGTAGGAAAATTACAATGGAAAAGCATAATACAATTGATGAAGTTCTAGAACCTAGGTGAGGTTCGGTGGGCTGAGGTCCAGAGCCGATGACCAAGAAAGAATTCTTGAGACATCTTTGGTGCAAAATGGTGGATTATTAAAGCAAAATGGTGGTTTATAAAGACAGGACCCTTGGGCAGGAAGAGCTGTTGCCCCGGGTTGTGAGGGTCGGCATGTTATATACCTTGCGGTTGGGGGAAGGTGAGGGGAAGGGATGGGAGGTTTCAACAGAGTTTTCACATGTTAAGGAGGGCCTACAAGGTGCCTGGGGGGAGGCCTTGCCCTTATGGCCTGGTCAATGTCGTCTTTAGGTCAGGCATTAACATCAAGATAGTTGGGAGATTCTTGGTGGAATGTTATGATCCTGCTGTCATTTACATTCCCCTCTACCTCAGCCTCCTCCAGTTTATGGTGGGGAGGGAGACATTAGGGCTTCAGGAACTGAGAGTTATTTGTCTCTGGAAATTTGTGCTATTGATAAGGTAACCTCACTGTTTAGTTCTCTAGGACATCTGTAGATCAAGGGAGATTCCTGTTCTGCAGGATTGCGATCCCTGCAAGCCAACTATTTATCATTTTATGGCAGTCAGGGGTACCCGAGGAATGCCACACATATGGGGGGGGCAGGTGGAGAGGGGGTGCAAGGCGCCAGCTTTTGCTCTGTCCTCAGCCAGCCTCCTGCTCCCTCATCACAATAACAAGACAAATAATAAGCTATAAAAACCAGTATGTATTAGAAAGCTTAAAAAAAGTTTTAAAACACTAAAGCCTAGCTATTAACAAGAAAACATTCAAATTAATATTGCCAAGTAAATACTATATACCAGAGTTAAACCTAAGGTGATTAAAAAAAAAGCCTGCCCAGTTTTTCTATCATACAACACGTGATAATTATGGAATATATCAGATTTCTATTGTCTTGGAGAGAAATGGATACTCATGCAACACCAAGTAATAACCTAATTTATACATATGTAGCTATGTATTTTTGTTGCCATGATGATAAAAAAATGAATAAAATCAGATATTTTTCTTGACCTACGGCATTTTGTTTCTTTTTTTTTTTTTTTTAAGATTTTACTTATTTATTTGACAAAGAGAGAGATCATAATTAGCCAGAGAGGCAGGCAGAGACAGAGGGAGAAGCAGACTCCTTACTGAGCAGAAAGCCTACTGCCAGACCTCAATCCCAGGACCCTGACATCACGACCTGAGCTGAAGGCAGAGGCTTAACCCACTGAGCCACCCAGGTGCCCATGCATTTTCTTTTTTAAAGTAAGTGATCTGGTTCACTAAAATAAACATAAACAATTTCAGTTAAAAGTCCCCCTAAAAAGAAGTTAGAATAAAAGATTCTAAACAAATGCCTGTAATCATTAATCTCTGACAAGATGAAAGGACAAAAATTACGTCGCCTCAAAATACACTTTATTTATCAGTATGCCCATCCGTCCACAGCAGATAGGCTCAGCGGGGGCCACTTTAATCTTCCATTTGAATGCAGATTTCTAGATCTCAGATTTAGAATATCTCAGGGATGCTAATTTTCTCTACTTAAGTATCACCTTACATTCTTAAGGCTCTTTATGATTTTATGAATCCTGTGAATGGAGCAATCTCTTTACTATGACTTTAAAAATAGTTCCCAAAATTAGCATCTGAAAACTGAACTTTAAAATTCTGATTTGAAGACTTATCAGTATTTATTATTTAAAAACATCTTCTATTCACAGATTTTCTATATATTATAAATGTGTTTTTCTGTATGGGTTAAATAATCGAAGTCTTACAAAAATATTGTGATTTCCTTTGCAACTGTCTTTGGTAGCATTCCCCTTGACAGATTTTCTTTATTCATAATTCCTCAAGATGATAATACTTAAAATTGATTTTAAAAGTTAAGATTCTAACATAACACACTGCTTACATTTCCTATCACAAAGCTGTTTGCAGGTATGTAACATCAAATATCAGTTTTAAAATGTGAGGTAAATAAACACTTTCTTTCTCTTTTTCTCCCTCTCTTCCGTTTCTTTTCTCTCTCTCTATTTCTTTCTTTCTTTTTCTCTTTCTTCCCTCTTTTCTTCCTTCTTTCTTTTCTTCTTTCCTTCCTATCTTTTCATCCTTTATTAAAATGTCTTGTGGAGAAGACAAAATGAGCTCTTAAGGTTTTGAGCTTATACTCAAATATACACTATACACTATACCCAAATCATGAAAAGAGTTTTCTTAGCTCCTTCAGTTTTATTTTTGTATCTCCCTCTCCCTCCAGGAACACCTGCCTACTCTGTCTTTTTGTGATATTACACTCACAAGAATATCATTTGATTTTGGTTTATCAAGTAATCAAGTTACTGGATATTAGCATTCAGGTGAATGATTATAGGCAGTTATTAATAAAACCTTAATGTATTCATATATATATGAAACCTTCAGTGATATAAAGAAGTAAGATTTAATTCTGAAACCTTTTAATATACAATAAATATATAAATATATACAGTAAATATATTGGTATCCGCTAATAGAAGAATTGTATTCCTCAAAAAAATACACTGAAACTAACCCCCAGTATTTATGTAAGTGATCTCATCTGAAAACAGGTTTTTTGTGCACATAATCAAGTTAAGATGAGATCATACTTCATTAGTGTGAATCTTAAGCCAGTATAACTGGCATCCTTATAAAAGAAGAGTGATAAACAGAGAAGAGAATTTTGTAAGATACAGAAGCAGAGATTGGAGTGATGCAGCCACAAGTGAAAGAATATTGAGATTGCAAATAACGTGCAGAAGCTAGGTGTCTTGGAGAAGATCCCCACTCGGCACCTGCAAGAAGCAACCAACCCTGTTGACATCTTGGTTTTGGACTTCTAGCTTCCAGAGCTGTGAGAGAATAATAATGTTCTGTTTTAAGCTACCCAGTTTGTGGTAATTTCTTACAGTAACTGTAAGAAACCTATAGAGTGTCTTCAAAGAAAATGATCTGATATGTACTGCTGTTCCATGGAGGCCTCTTGAGAAAAACAATAAAGGTACATGTTCAACAAGTTATTAATCTTCAAGTTAATAAAGGAGGATAATGTTCACAAACTAAAAGGTCCCAAAAAAAGTAAAGTGTATGCTCCATTTAGCATGGCATAGATTATTATTTTGATACTTATGCTGTCTATCTCTCTGTTGATACAATCTGAGGCCAGTCTAACATTTCTCTGCTATTCTTACATGGGACAACTTGACTAAAATGATTTTAGAGAAAAGGTATTCACACTTAAAGGAAAATCCATGTTTGGATTGGGTAGTTCAAGGATGAGCTGGCATTGTAAAAAGGGGGGCAGATATAAGTTACCCAAGAATAGGAAGTCCCATGTTTAGCTTGCAGACATGTTTAGGTTTTCTGAGTGCAGTTTTCCCATCTGTAGAAGACACACAAGTCCTGCCTGATTCTAGAGGTAACCAACCCAGTTCTAATGTATCCATTTTTTAAACCTTCTTTTAAGTCAGAAGGGAATAGTTTATCTTGACTTGTTTCACCTTGAAAAGACAGCCACTTGCAACTTTAAACAAGTTGCAATATGAGAATGCTTATTCAAAATACATTATAACTAATTTTATCCAATTACGAAATAATTTCTCTCTTCTTAGAACCTAATTTCTATTCTTACCTAAAGTAGTAAAAAAATTAAGATAATTTTTTTTTGTTGTTATTGCTTCTCAAATGCTGGGATTTTACTTTTTATTGTTTTCCAGTGAGAGTTATCACTTTTAACAAAGACGAAAGAATACCAGTCTTCTTTTCGGAATGTTTTTCTAAAAGGCTATTTTGGGTCTTTGTGAAATTTCCTTTTATGCTTTTGATTATACTCCTGAAACATATGTCGTATTATCTACTATTCCCCCAATTTCACAAAACAAAGTGACTCACAATGTATACTAGTCATCAGTCTCTAAGATAACATAATTCCTTCAAGAAGAATGTTATCCACTTAAAACAATTATTTACTGGAGTAGCAAGATGGCAGAAGAGTAGGAGACTTAAATATCTTCAGGTTCCAGGAGTTCAGCTAGATACTTATCAAACCATTCTGAAAAGCTACAAACTCAATAGGAGAGAGAAGAGAAAAAGAGCAGCCATTCTAGGAACAGAAAATAGACCACATTCTGGAAGGTAGGATATGCAGAGAAGTGATTCCAAGGCAACATTCAGGAAGATAGACCACAGGAGAAAGGGCCAGCTCCTGCCAAGTGAGAGAGCAACAGAGCACAAAATTGGAACTCTAGAAGTCTGCTCCACTGGGGCACCTGAATGGCTCAGTGGGTTAATGCCTATGCCTTCAGTTCAGGTCATGATCCCAGGGTCCTGGGATTAAGCCCCACATTGAGCTCTCTGCTCATCAGCGAGTCTGCTTCCCTTCCTCCATCTCTGCTTACTTGTGATTTCTATCTGTCAAATAAATAAATAAAATCTTAAAAAAAAAGACAAATAAACTCAGTTTGAATATTATAACACTAGAGGTAAAGGAAAGGAAAGAAATCTATATAGTATACTCATATACTAGTCTGTGATGTTGAGAAATTTTAAATATAAATTTTTTTTGAGATATATAAAATTTTTTTTCATATTCATGGGATATGCTATTGTACTAATTTTTTTTATGCCCATTTACATGCATATGTACAAAAATGTACTTTTAAGTAAATAAAATCTTAAAAAAAAAAAAGAAGAAAAAGTCTGCTCCACTGAGGGATGTTGCTCCAGAGGCAAAGAGGAGGAGTGGAGCCCTTATGGGGAGAGTGTGGTCTCAGGACCCACAGGGTCACAGAAAGACCAGGGGTGCCTGAATGTGACAGAGCTCCCATGTATTGGAGTGGGGAATCCAGCTGCAGAGATGGAGCCAAGGAGGGGGCTTTCACCTTGGAGTTACCATAAACTGTGATCCAAGGCACAGTCAGACCACTGCTCTTCTGGCAAGGACACAACAAGCATCAGATCCAGGGAGACTCACCTCCTCCTCCAGGAGGAGTGATGCAAAAGCATGCTGCAGGAATCAGCTGGCTTTGGAGACTCAAACAGGACCAAACACCAGAGATAGAAATGCTCAATCACAGGCCAGGTGATCTCAGAGTGAGACCAGAAACCAGGGAGATGGGAAGGATTGACTGCTTTTCTCTGAAGGGTGGGACCCTAAACTCTCAGCTCCTATGGGGCCAGAGAATGAGAGGCCACTATTTTCATTCCCATCCTCCAAAGCTATATGGAACACTTTCAGGAGACAAAAGCTACCAAGAGCAAAACCAAGCAGATTGCTTAGCCTGGCCTCTGGCGAGGTGATACAATTCTGACTCAGCAAAGACATTTGCGAATCACTGCAACAGACCCCTCCCCCAGAAGATCAGCAAGAACATTGAGCCAAGACCAAGTTAACCAATCAATGAGAACTGTGGAACTCCAGACTAGGGAAAGCAACATACAGAATTCACGGCTTTTTCTGCATAATCCTTTAGTCTTGCAAAGTTAATTTTTTTAATTTATTTTTTCCTTATTCTATTTTTAAAATTTTTCCTCTTTCTTATTTTAACATTTTTAACTACTTTATCTTACCAATACCCTTTTAAAAATATTTTTTAATTTTCATTGTTATAATCATATTTTATACCTGCAATGTGTTTAACCTTATTTTTGTATACATATTTTTTTCTTTAAAGTTTTGGGATACAATTTCTTTTAACAAATCAAACTATAAATCTAGCTCATGGTTTGGTTCTAGTCTCCAGCCTGATCACATTATTTCTTTTTTTTTTTTTTTAGAATTTTTAAAAATATTCATCTTTACAGTCATATTCCATCCCTTTATCGTTTTTACTCTTATTTTTGTATATATATATATGTTTTTCTTTCTTTAAAAATTTGGAAGTTTGTTTCATCTAGCAAAACAAAATACACTCAAAATGAAGTGTGTGGTTCTTTTCTATTGATCAATCTAATCATATATATATATATATATATATATATATATATATGGATATATATTTATTTATATTTAAAATATTTATATATTTTGGTCAGCATACATCTTTCTGGGTTCATGCTAACTTTTTAGTATTTTGTTCTCTCATTCACCTACTCTTATCTGGATAAAATAACAAGGTGGAAAAATTAAAAAATAAAAAAAGAGGCAGTACCAATGAATAGGGACCTAATCAGTACAGACATCAGTAATATGTCAGAACAAGAGTTCAAAATAATGATTATAAAGGTGCTTCCCAGGCTTGAAAAAAGCATGGAATATTAGAGAACCCCTTTCTGAAGAAATAAAATCTCTTTCTGGAGAAATAAAAGAACTAAAATCTAACCAAGTTGAAATAAAAAGCTATTAATGAGGTGCAGTGAAAAATGGAGCCTCTTACTGCTAGGATAAATGAGGCAGAAGATAGAATTAGTGATATAGAAGAACACATGATGGAGAATAAAGAAGCTGAGAAAAAGAGAGACAAATACTGGACAATGAGGGGAGAATTGGAGAGATAAGTAATACCATAAGACAAACAATATTAGAATAATTGGGATCCCAGAAGAAGAGCAAAGAGAGAAATGGGCAGAAGGTATTTTGGAGCAAATGATAGCAGAGAATTTCCCTAATTTGGTGAAGGGAACAAGCCTCGAAATCCAAGAGGCACAGAGAACCCCCCTCAAAATCAATAAAAATAGGTCCACACCCCCTCATCTAATAGTGAAACTTACAAGTCTTAGTGACAAAGAGAAAATCCTAAAAGCAGCTTGGGGCAAGAGGTCTGGAACATACAACAGTAGAAAAATTACACTGGCAGGAGACCTACTCACAGACACCTAACAGCCCAGAATGGACTGGCATGATATATTCAGAGCACTAAAAGGAAAAAAAAAATGTAAACAAGAATACTATATCAAGTTTGGCTGTCATTGAAAATAGGAGAGATAAAAAGCTTCCAGGACAAACAAAAACTAAGAGTTTGCAAACTCCAAATCAGCCCTATAGAAAATATTGAAACGGCTCCTCTAAGCAAAGAGAGAGCCTAAAAGTAACAAACCAGAAAGGAATAGAAACAATATACAGTCTCTATTCACCTTACCAACAGTCACCTTACAGGCAATACAAGGGCACTAAAGTCATATCTTTTAATAGTTATCCTGAATGTCAATGGACTAAGTGCCCCAATCAAATGACACAGGGTATCAGAATGATTAAAAAACAACAATAAAAACCAAAAACAAAAACAAAAACAAACAAACAAACAAAAAGAACAAGCCCCATCAATATGCTACCTACAACAAATTCATTTTAGATACAAAGACACCTCCAGATTTAAAGTGAGAAGGTGGAAAACGATTTACCATGCTAATGGACATCAAAAGAAAGCTGGGGTGGCAATCCTTATATCAGATCAATTAGATTTAAGCCAAAGACTATAATAAGAGATGAGGAAGGACACTATATCATACTTAAATGGTCTGTCCAACAAGAAGATCTAACAATTTTAAGTATCTATGCCCCTAACATGGGAACAACCAATTATATAAACCAATTAATAATAAAATCAAAGAAACACATCAAGAATAATGCTATAATAGTAGGGACTTTAATACCCCCTCACTGAAATAGATCATCTAAGCAAAAGATCAACAAGTAAATAAAGGCACTAAATGACACACTGGACCAGAAAGGCTTCAAAGATATATTCAGAACATTCCATCCCAAAGCAGCAGAATACACAATCTACTCTAGTGCACATGGAACACTCTCCAGAATAGATCACATCTTGAGTCACAAATCAGGTCACAACCAGGACCAAAAGACAGATCATTCCCTGCATATTTTCAGACCACATTGCTTTGAAACTAGAACTCAATCACAAGAGGAAAGTTGGAAAAACTCAAATACGTGGAGGCTAAAGAGTATCCTACTAAAGAATGAATGGGTCAGTCAGGAAATTAAAGAAGAATGAAAAAAATTCATGGAAACAAATGAAAATGAAAACACAACTGTTCAAAATCTTTGGGAAACAGCTAAGGCGGTCCTGAGGGGAAAGTATATAGCTATATAAGACTTTCTCAAGAAACAAGAAAGGTCTCAAATACACAACCTAACCCTACACCTAAAGAAGCTGGGAAAAGAACAGCAAAGAAAGCCAAAACCCAGCAGGAGAAGAGAAATAATAAAGATCAGAGCAGAAATCAAGCAAATAGAAACGAAAAGAACAGTAGAACAAATCAATGAAACTAGTAGCTGGTTCTTTGAAAGAATTAATAAGATTGATAAACCCCTGGCCAGACTTATCAGAAAGAAAAGAGAAAGGAACCAGATAAATAAAATCATGAATGAAATAGGAGAGATCACAACCAACACCAAAGAACACAATTATGAGAACATATTATGAGCAACTATATGCCAACAAATTTGACAATCGGGAAGTCATGGATGCATTCCTAGAGATATATAAACTAGCAAAACTGAGTCAGAAAGAAATAGAAAACCTGAACAGACCCAAAACCAGTAAGGAGATTGAACCAGTAATAAAAAAATCTCCCAAGAAACAAGAGCTGAGAGCCAGACAGATTCCCAAGGGAATTCTGCCAATCACTTAAAGAGGGATTAATACCTATTCTCCTAAAACTGTTTCAAAAAATGGAAATGGAAGGAAAACTTCCAAACTCATTTTATGAGGCCAGCATTACCTTGATCTCAAAACCAGACAAAAACCCCCATCAAGAAGGAGAATTAGAGACCAATATCCATGATGTACATGGATGTAAAAATTCTCACTAAAATACTAGCCAATAGGATCCAAGAGTATATTAAAAGGATTATTCACCATGACCAAGTGGGATTTATTGCTGGGTTGCAAGGTTGGTTCAGCATCTGCAAAATCAATCAATATGATACAATGCATTAATAAAAGAAAGAACAAGAAGCATATGATACTCTCAACAGGTACAGAAAAAGCATTTGACAAAGTACAACATCCTTTCTTGATCAAAACCCTTCACAGTGTAGCGATGGAGGGTACACACTTCAATATCATCAAAACCATCTATGAAAAACCCACAGTGAATATCATTCTCAATGGGGAAAAACATAGAGTTTCCCCTAAGGTCAGGGAACATGGCAGGCATGTCCACTTCACCACTACTCTTCAGCATAGTACTAGAAGCTCTAACCTCAACAATCAGACAACAGACAGAAATAAAAGGAATATGAATTGGCAAAAAAGAAGTCAAACACCAAAACTGCTAGAACTCATACAAGAATTCAGTAAAATGTTAGGATATAAAAATCAATGCACATAAATTATTTGTATTTCTATACAGAAACAGCAAGACAGAAGAAAGAGAAATTAAGGACTCAATCTCATTTACAATTACATCAAAAACCATAGGATACCTAAGGATAAACCTAACCAAAGAGGCAAAGAATCTGCACTCAGAAAACTATAAAGTACTCATGAAAGAAATTGAGGAAGACACAAAGTAATGGAAAAATGTCCCATGTTCATGAATTGGAAGAAAACATACTATAAAAATTTCTAAGTTACCTATAGTAATCTACACATTTAACACAATCTTATCAAAATACCATCAATTTTCTTCAAAGAAGTGAAATAAATAATCCTAAAAATTTTTTTAGAACCAGAAAAGACCCCTAATAGCCAGAGGAATGTAGAAAAAAGAAAACCAAAGTTGGCAGCATCACAATTCCAGACTTCAAGCTCTATTACAAAGCTGTAATCATTAAGACAGTATGGTACCAACACAAAAAGAGACACCTAGATCAAGGGAACAGAATAGAGAGCCCAGAAATGGAGTCTCAACTTTGCAATCAACTAATCTTTGACAGAGTGGGAAAAAAATGTCCAATGGAAAAAAGACAGTCTCTTCAACAAATGGTGTTGGGAAAATTGGACAATCACATTCAGAAGAAGGAAACTGGACCGTTTCCTTACACCACACACAAAAATAGGCCTAAAATGGATGAAAGACCTTAATGTGAGACAGGAATCCATCAAATCCTTGAGGATAACACAGGGAGAAATCTCTTTGACCTCATCCACAGCAACTTCTTCCTAGAAATATTGCCAAAAGCAAGGGAAGCAAGGGCAAAAATGAACTATTGGGACTTCATTAAGATCAAAAGATTTGCACAGCAAAGGAAACAGTCAACAAAACCAAAGATAACTGACAGAATGGGAGAAGATACTGGCAAATGACATATCAGATAAAGGGTTAGTATCCAAAATTTATGAAGAACTTATCAAACTCAGCAGCCAAAGAACAAAGAATCCAATCAAGAAATGGGCAGAAGACATGAACAGATATTTCTGCAATGAAGACATCCACATGGTCAACAAACATATGAAAAAGTTCTCAACGTCACTCACCATCAGGGAAATACAAATCAAAACTACAGTGAGCTACCACCTCATACCAGTCAGAATGGCTAAAATTAACAAGTCAGGAAATGACAGGTGTTGGCAAGGATGCAGAGAAAGGGGAACCCTCCTACATGGTTGTTGGGAATTCAAGCTGGTATGGCCACTCCTGAAAACAAAATGGAGGTTCCTCAAAAAGTTGAAAAGAGAGCTACACTATAACCCAGCAATCACACTACTGGCATTTACTCTAAAGATAATAATGTAGTGATTAGAAGGGGTACTTGCAACTAAATGTTTACAGCAGCAATGTCCACAATAGCCAAACTGTGGGAAGAACCTAGATATCCATCAACAGATGAATGGATAAAGAAGATGTGGTATATATATATATATATGTAGAATGGAAATCTATGCAGCCATCAAAAACAAAAAACAAAAACAAACAAACAAACAAAAACAAAAAAATGTGCCTTTTGCAATGATATGGATGGAACTAGAGGGTATTATGCTAAGTAAAATAAGTCAATCAGAGAAAGACAATTATCATATGATCTCTCTCATATGAGAGGCAGGGCTGGGGGTTGTGGGGAAAAATGGGAAAAATGGGGGAAAATGGGAAAAAAGAAACAAGATGCAATCAGGAGGGAGACAAACTATAAGAGACTCTTAATCTCACAAAACATTCTGAGGGCTTCTGGGGGTTTGGGGGATAGCAATAGGTTGGCTGGGTTATGGACATTGGGGAGGGTATGTACTATGGTGATTGCTGTGAAATATGTAAGCCTGATGATTCACAGACCTGTACCCTTGGGGAAAATAATACACTATATGTTAATAAAAATAATTTAAAAAAACAATTACTGGATTTCACAGTTTGACACTGGGGGAGTGAAAGGAGAAATAAAACTTTTCACTGGAAAAAAAAAAAAAAAAGAACAACTCTTCACTGAATATCACCCATTGCTGCTTCTTGTATTCATTTCTCTCCAGTTCAAAGCTGGAACTAATGTAAAAATAGAAAAATTATCTCTCAGAACATAAGTGAACACTAGACTAGCACTTTGTCATGTTTCTAAATATTCCGGCAAGTATTCCTGTCTTCTAGGAATTACTGTCTGATTGTTATGTAGACAAAAGTTTAGAGTCTTTTTCTTTTCTTTTATATGTCCCTTTGAGAAGTTTTTCTAGGATTTTGAGTCTCTTTACTCAGCTATCATTAATCAACCTGGCAACCTGAACCTTAGTTCGTATGGGATAAATCTCATCTCTGTAGGACTCCGGAAGAGTTTTAAGATGTAGGAAATGCCTTTCCCCTTGCCATCTTGCCTCTTTAGCCTCCACAGAATAACACAACAGATTATATAGCCAAAATATAAACAAAATTCCAATGTTAGAGGAACACAGATGAAATTTCTCACTAACCTGAACTTTTCTTTGAACATTATTAAAGAGAAGATCCTCAATTCATGCTTGCACCCCTGGGAATTTCCAGGGCAGTTTCCTTTGCTTGCCCACTGCCCTCACTTTCAAGTTTTCTGCTCCGTATCTTAGGTAAACTCCATTCCAAGCCTTTCTCCATGAGACTCTCAGTAGTTTCTTTCCCCCTAGAAGCATGGTGTCTCCACTCTTGGGAAGAGAGTTTTCTTCCTAATTCAATCCTAAATCTTTGGTATTAAGTAGTGTCCTGGGGGTCAGCCAATACATCAAAATTTGCTGAAGCTCCATATCATTTAGATGGAGAAGATGGCTTTAGGCCCATGACCAAGCATGAAACATCCTAGTTTTTTTTTTTCAATATTTCTGCCAGAAAAACAACACGCCTTCAAATTCCCTTAGTTGTCAATCAATAATTCAAGTTCCTGTCACGTGTCAAAAGGATGGTTTCATTATAAGTAATAGAAATCCTAATTAAAAATGGTTTATAAAATAAATATATTTGTATGTAACAGAAAGTCCTGATATAGGGCAAGTTTCAGATTTAGCTGATTTAGTGGCTTTATGATGTCATCAAAGACAGATCATTTTCATTTCCTTGCAAGTCATTACCAATTTTATTTTATTCTCTGTGTGTAGAGAAATTTTATGTATCTATGTTTCAATGAATTCTGAAAAAGTGAGAGAAAGAAAGAGAGAGAGAGAGAGATCTCTCCTCATGCAGCAAATTATCTTTCAGAAGAGACTTAGCAGATTTCCCTCATGCATTATTGCTAGATATGAGTCGCATGCCTATTTCTGAATCAAAAACAAAGAAGGGTAATTTGCTTCCCTTAGTCAATTCATGCCCCATCTGTGATGAGTTGGGAGAACCAGCTTCACCCTCTGAGACACTAGCTAAACAAAACTGAAGCACTGTTAGGCAAAAAAAGTGATAGAAGTAGACACTAAGTAGACATAAATATTGCTTAAATTTAAGTTTTCTTGTTTTTCTCTCTCTTAGAAAATGACATTCCTTTCTAAATTCAACACCAGGATAAGGTAGCAGCTTTTCTTAAAAATTTCAATTCAGTAATTTCCAACAGAGTGAGAACAGGTGAAGGAAATAAAAAACAAAATTATGTCCTCAGCATATTAGGACACTATCTCACCCTCAGAAGTGAAAAAAGATACTTAACAAATATGTACTCTCTTTTTCTGGAAATAATATCATCTTTCAAAACAGATAAAGAGCCACCACCCTTACCCAAATAAACCAATTTTCTTTCATAGAATGAAGGCCACTGACTTATTTGAAACTTCTCAAACTAAAATATTTTCTGAGTGCTGTGCCGGTTTAAAAGTCTCTGCTTTGCCATTCAACTTTGCCAGCCACACCTTCAATCTCTTTTGATCAGTGTTCCAAAGACTGAGCACGCATCTGAGAAACTCATTCAGGATACTCTTTTCTAGTGTTGCTTCAAGTCCACTGACTGGATTCAGAAGTAAAGCCATTTTTGCCTGCCATCTCCCTAAAAAGAAATACCTAATTTGTTTTTTTCCTATTTTACTTAGCCTTTAGAAACAGTTAGCATTCCTAGACTGATACTTGGCTGCCTTCCACCTGTGTATTATTGAAGCCAAGGTCTGAAACTGGACTGTACCTCTTTGCATCAATTCTTGAATTCTAGAATAATGTTGATAGTTCTCTATCAATGGCATTGAAGAAACAATGAAAAGAACCAAGTTTTCATATATTATTTCCTAGCTTAGCTGCAATTTGACTAATATAATTTGCCATCTCATCCAGAGAAACTACACAAAAATTAAGAGACATTCTCTAGGTAATTTCAGTTAGTTATTAATTGAAATGCTGATAAAAATTTTCATTTCTCAGTCTGGCATCTGCTCACTCTTAATAGTTTAGTTGGTGTCTTCACTGGTTGTCTATGGTGCATCTCAAATGTAAACTGTGCATATTGGTCTCCTAGGGATGTGGTTAAAAAATTTCAGAAACTAGGGGACTTAAATAACAGAAATTTATTTTCTCATAGTTCTAGAGACTAGAAATTCAAGATCAATGTGCTAGCAGGGTTGGTTTCTCATGAGGCCACTCTCCTTGGTTTGCAGTTGGTGCTTTCTTAACGAATTCTAACTGGGCCTTTTCTCTGTGCACCTTCAGACCTGCTATCACTCTGTATGTGAGTACTCAGTCATATTGGACTAGAGTTCCACTAAACAGCTTCATTTTACCTTAATTACCTCTTTAAAAGTCCTATTTCCAAATATAGTCATATTCCAAGTTACTAGGGGTTGAGACTTGAACATATAAATTTGGAGGGAGTATAATTTATTTCCTAACACTGTAAAACAGACATTTTGATTATCCACCCCAAACTTGTTTCCTTAGTATGCACAATTCTAGTGGTACCATCTAGTTTTTATACCGATTCCCTGAACTCTTCTCATGAACTCTCCATCTACTACCCTGGCAAGCCTGTATTTCTTCCTGTGTGGGCTACTAGTCTTCACACTGACTCTTCATCATTCACCAAACTCCAGCCACATTAGCCACATCTATTTCTTACATACTCAATTTAATTCTGGATTGACTTGAATTTTTCTCTAAAATTCTTTTCCCATGTTCTCAAATGTATGGATTTTTCTGCTAATCTTTTCTCCATTTTTTCCCCTGACCATCCTATCCAAAGTATCTATCCTTTTGCTTTTTTTCTAATACCCCTGTTCTATTTTATGATCCCTCTGTGAAGGTATCATCTTCATTACTGTTTTTTTTTTATATTTTCCTTAAACCAAATTATATGCATGTTCTTTTAGAACAAGGGTATTTTCTCTTTCATTCACAACTTAAACAGGCCCTGGAAAATAAGAGAAACTCAAAAACTGATTTAATACATTAAACACAAAAGGTCTTCAAGAATGACAGTGATCCATACGACAGACTGTATATCCAGCCAAAACTACTCTCCTTCCATGAAGGTT
This sequence comes from Mustela lutreola, assembly GCF_030435805.1. Taxonomy (NCBI): domain Eukaryota; kingdom Metazoa; phylum Chordata; class Mammalia; order Carnivora; family Mustelidae; genus Mustela; species Mustela lutreola. Next base: position 17,272,119 of record NC_081290.1, read on the forward strand.
AGAGAAAAGATAATATTTCACACAGGCCTACAAATTCTTCTTTGTCCTCCACTTGTACTTTTCAGACAAAGAAGAATTCCTGAGTTTGAAACTAACATTTTTTTTCTGGTTATACCTCATGAGGTACCAGCATGATACACAGGAATAAAAAGAAAGCATAATATTTATTTTTGAAATAGTTATTTCTGAACTCTCCCTGCTGGTATACACTGGTACTTAAGGATTACTGGTGGAATATAACTATGTTCCAAAATCCAGCCTGTGGCAATATGGCTTAAAGTATCAAGAAATCTAGAATTATTCTGATTGAGAGAGCTATATGAAAGAGCCAGCACACACTAATCATTTCAGACATGGAACTCAAAGACACCAGATTGCCTAACTCACCATATAAATATTGAAGTCACTCTAAAAACTGGCAGAAATTAAGGTTAAGTAGACTGTGAGACCAATTGCAAAATTGTTAATCTATCAGAAAGATTGACATGAGGTCTACAGATGATTGCAAAGGGTAGAGAAAGAAATGGCAGAACTGGATAATATATGCCTCAAATAATCAGAAGTTCTTTGGGTTGAAGAATAATGATCCAAAATGGCAAAGGTGGGCAAAGGAGACACTGAGCTAATCTCTTCATCTTGATACTATACATAATATAATAGAATTGACTAAAATGTAATTTTAGATAGGATTTTCTAAGGTAGCTATGTATATTTAATAAGCAATTTGGGTCAAGTTTTGAACTGAATTACCAAATTATCTATAATAAGGAACATTCTCAGTTACAAAGCATTCTTAAAAGTAATTGATATAGGGACACCTGAGTGGCTCAGTGGGTTAAAGCCTCTGCCTTCGGCTCAGGTCATGATCCTAGGGTCCTGGGATCGAGCCCCGCATTGGGCTCTCTGCTCAGCAGGGAGCCTGCTTCCTCCACTCTTTCTCTCTGCCTGCCTCTCTGCCTACTTGTGATCTTGGTCTGTCAACTAAATAAATAAAATCTTAAAAAAAAAAAAAAAGTAATTGATATATATATATATATACACACACACTTGTGTTAAATAATTGAAAATATGCTAATTTTTAAACAAACTAATGTGTTATTATTTCTAAAAGAAACTATAGCTCTTATTAGAAGGCTCAAAATCAGCTTTATTAATTATTGAATATAGGAACAAAATCACAAGTGATGAAAGCAATTATACAAGGAGAGACCTCAATGAAATGTTCAAATTTTAACACTAAAATATCAAACTCAATATAAGACTTAATATCAAACTCAAAAACAATGAATTGCATATAGACATTCTACCTTAAAAAGACCAAATATAAGATGTTTTTTTTCTGAAGTCTGTATTTATTATGAATTAATAATTTTTAAATGGTGTTTTTTTTTTTAAAGATTTTATTTATTTGACAGAGAGAGATCACAAGTAGGCAGAGAAGCAGGCAGAGAGAGAGAGAAGGAAGCAGGCTCCCTGCTGAGCAGAGAGCCCGATGCAAAGCTCGATCCCAGGACCCTGAGATCATGACTTGAGCCGAAGACAGAGGCTTAACCCACTGAGCCACCCAGGCACCCCTTAAATGGTGTTTTATTGCATAATAATCACCACAGTAAGTCTAGTTAATATTCATGACATCACAGTTAAACATTTTTGTGATGAGAACTTTCAAGGTTGAATCATCATGCTATATACCTGAAACTAATATAATATCAGATCCCAATTATATCTCAGTAAGTCCAAATATATCTTGAAAAAATATAAATTAAAATATTATTTGGTGATCACCAAATATTACAAGATAAATATATCAGTCACTGTTAAGTCCTTTCACAGTTCAGAAAATTGGGGCTGAAAGGGGTAAGAGGAGTTTGTCATCCAAGGTCATACAACTGGTAAATGTCAAGTGAAACTTGAATCCAGGTTTTCATACCTGCTATAATCACACTGTCAACTGAACTTTCACGTAGATGTACTAATAAATTTGCTAAGAGGAAGAAGTCTTATTCTGAAATGCTCTTAGTAAAATGTTCTTCACTAGAGGATTAATAATACTGAATTAACCCAGGATCTATAGATTTATCAGCCAGAGCTCCTTTTGTTGGTATCAATTACTCAGTCCTGATAAGAATTCTGAGAAATAGTTACTGAGGAAATTGAGGTTTAGATTAATTAAGTTATTTGTACTAGGTTCACATACTAGGTGTAGAGCCCAGATTCCTATCTAATAAGACTGATTCTGGATCATATACTCCTAAGCACTACCTTCTATATCTCTTCACTAGGCACAGAAAAAAATCATATCTAGAATTTTTTTTTAGCAAGCCTTTTAAATTCTGAATATGTATAGCTTTCCAAAGTATTCTGACTATGAGGTATTTTAAAAATTCATCTGATATGGGAATGTAAACTGGTAGAGTTACTGTGGAAAAAAATACAGAGGTTCCTCAAAAAGTTAAAAATAGAAATATTATATGATCCAGTAATTCTACTATCAGGTCCTACCCAAAGAAAACAAACAAACAAAAATTTGAAAAGATATATGTATCTTTATTTTTGTTTACAATATTTATTTTGTTTACAATATTTACAATAGCTAAATACAGAATCAACCCAAGTAACCATCAATAGATGAATGGATAAAGAAGAGAGGATATATATATCCATTATAATATTCCATTTATATTGGAATACTAATTAATCACAGAAAAGGATGAGATATTGTTATTTATGACAACATGGATAGACTTTGAGGATATTATGCTAAGTGAAATAAGTCAGACAGAGAAAGATAAATATTGTATCATTTCACTCATATGTGATATCTAAAAAACAAAACAAAGGAACAAACAAACAAAAAGAGCACAAATAGACCCATAAATACAGAGGACAGATGGTTGCCGAGATGGGATATGCAAAATGGATGAAAGGAAGTGAAAAGTACAGGCATCAGTTATTAAATGAATGTCATGGGGATGAAAAGTACTTCATAGGGAATATGGTCAATGGTATTATAGTAGCATTGTATGGTAACAGATTATAGCTACACTTAGGGTGAACATAGCATAACACACAGAATTGCAGAGTCACTATGTCATACACCTGAAACTAATGTAACATTGTGTGTTGACTATACTTCAATAAAAATAAATAACAGTTCATTTGATGTGACATGTTTATAGTCATAAAATAATGCTTTTTTCTTTAAATAGATTCATAGCACTAAACTGTACTAGTACAGAAAGATAAAAATTTTAAATTGGAATATTTTAAGATCAAAGTTTTTCCTACCAAAAACACTATAAATATTTATATTACTATTTTGTCTGTAACCAACAATTTCAAATCCCAAGACTCAACAATTTGTTTAAATATTTACTCTTTCTTGAAGTGTATACTATATTTTGTCCTGGCTTATCTCTCATGCTAAACTGTGGCTAAAGTCATTTATGAAAAACTGCTGTGATCTCATCACTCATGGAAACCATTCATCCTCTTTAATAAAACTTATCATCTAATTATAACTTTCTACATAGTCTGTTTTGAGATGAAAGAGATGATATAACTCTGCTGTAATGGGCTTTCAAAATTTCATCTATCTGGATTTTTTTAGATAGACATTTTCTAGAATGTTTTAAAAAGTATTTGTAAAGGAAATGAACTGGATACACATACACACACACACACACATATTGTGGAATGATAAACAATGACTTAAATGCATCTATAGTTAAATTTGAAACCCTGATGATCATCTCACTTACTAAACATCCTTTAGCAATGATCAACTTTGGTTTCCTAAAAATGGAAGCATAATAAATAGTATATAAAGGAAGCAAAAATTTATCTTCAGGTGAAAAGCCTATAGTAACTTGCTATTGAATAGAAATGGAACTTTTTTTTTTTTTCAGTTAAAATTGCCTTGATATGATAATATCAAGGATATAAAAGGATATAAAAATGATCACTAGGGGGCACCTGGGTGGCTCAGTAGGTTAAAGCCACTGCCTTCAGCTCAGGTCATGATCCCAGGGTCCTGGGATTGAGCCCAGCGTCGTCGGACTCTCTGCTCAGCAGGGAGCCTGCTTCCCCACCTCTCTCTGCCTGCCTCTCTGCCTACTTGTGATCTCTCTGTCAAATAAATAAAATCTTTGAAAAAAAAAATGATCACTAGTATGGCATGTCTTAGAACCACTGAATTAATTTTTGGACTTCAATTCTTGGAATTGGCAATATGTATTTCTAATTTACATTTATATTTCCAGAATTCACACAAACCTTTGTTTACTTTTTAACAAAATTGCAATATTAGATCTATGAACTGAGTTTTTAAAAATGTAAACCCATAAGAACCTCATTAACTGTAACCTTACAAAATACAAAAACACACATTTTATTTTCCCTCTTATAACAGTCAATTCATCTGTAGGTGATAGATGACAAACATATGGAGCCCCAGGCAAGGGAAAGGCAATGCAGAATCTACAGAGAAGTTTTATCCTAAGGCAAATGAATGCATAAAATCATAAAGAAGTTGAGTTTAGGGACAAATTATTCAGTTTCAAATCATCATCATTGTGACTAAAGTTCCTTTGGACTAAATGTTGTGTCTTCCTTCCCTCAACCCCAAATTCTTATGTTGAAGCCCCAGAAATTAATGTGATGGTATCTGTGTCTGTGGTCTTTGGGAAGTAACTGGGTTTTTAGATGAGATCATGAGGGCAAACCCTCTATAACAGGATGAACACCTTTATGAGAAAAGAAAGACACCTGAGTTTCCTTTCTCTGTCATATGTGGATAGAACTAGAGGGTATTATGCTAAGTAAAATAAGTCAATCAGAGAAAGACAATTATCATATGATCTCTCTGATATGAGAGGCAGGGCTGTGGGTTGTGGGGGGTAGGGAGGGAAAAAATGAAACAAGATGGGATCAGGAGATGATCATACAGCTAGAAGGTAGCCAGAAGTGTTAGAGGTAAATGTACATTGTTTAAGTCACTCAGTCAATGGTATTTTGTTATAGTCTGCTTGTGGCTTGGGCTACTAAGAAAAATGCTCACAATGAATCAAATCTTTGTATACCTCATCACTAGTCTAGAAGATACCTCACTTTGAGTCTCTATGAGGTGAGAAATATTTGCCTTCTTTTGTTTCCTGATCCCAGGCTACTACTTAAAGGAGTGCATGGCACATGTTAGACCTCAATTAATATGTGCAGAAAGGAATGATAGCCCACTGAACAACTGGATGGACAGAGTTACATTAACTAAAAGAAAGCAAAAATAATAGGAAGCCAAGTGATACATGATGGAACATCTACTATGTACATGAAACACCTCAGCCAGATCATGGTGGATGAATTCAATAGTTAAAAAAAAAAAAAAAAAAAAAAAAGAAGAAGAAGAAGAAGAAAAATAAAAGAAAGAAAAAGCAGTTAAACCTAATGAAATATAAAAAAATAAAAAAAGTCATGAAGTAGTTGAACACCACAGGCTAATGTAGGTGAAATATAAGCATATCTTTATTATTAAATTGTAAAGCTCCCAAAGAGAAAGAAGAAGTGATAAGGTGGAAAGCTGGAAAGGATATGTAAGATTATTTCAGTCCTTCAGTAGAGGAAATGAGTACCTAAAAAGCTGTGATGTTGGGCTGGTAAATGTTTACTAATGACACTTCAAAAACAATATGTATCTGTGGGATTGGAAGTGGAGCGTGTATGTGTGTGTTGACAAGAAAAATGAGAAGAGGTAGAGAAAAGACAATATTTTAAAGTTATTAGTCAAAAAAAGAATAGACTATAATTTCATAATTATTTATTCATTATAAAGTACAAATAGGAAGATGAAGAAAAAATTCTTATAGCAGATAAAACCAACAGTTTACATAGATTTTCTTGTCTTATCATCTGCTTCAGCCCGTCACTACTCTAAACATTGCTTTAAAAATGCAATAAACTGGGGGGGAGGAGTCAAGATGGCGGAGAAGTAGCAGGCTGAGACTACTTCAGCTAGCCGGAGATCAGCTAGTTAGCTTATCTAAAGATTGCAAACACCTGAAAATCCATCGGCAGATCGAAGAGAAGAAGAACAGCAATTCTGGAAACAGAAAAACAACCACTTTCTGAAAGGTAGGACCGGCGGAGAAGTGAATCCAAAGAGACGGGAAGATAGACCCCGGGGAGAGGGGCCGGCTCCCCGCAAGCGGCGGAGCAATGGTGCACAAAATCAGGACTTTTAAAAGTCTGTTCCACTGAGGGACATCGCTCCAGAGGCTAAACTGGGGCGAAGCCCACCCGGGGTCAACGTGGCCTCAGGTCCCGCAGGGTCACAGAAGGATCGGGGGTGGCTGAGTGTCGCAGAGCTTGCGGGTATTGGAACAGGAAAGCCGGCTACAGAGACAGAGCCGACAGTAAGCTCACAGCTCGGGGTTACCTTGAACCGGTCGCAGGCTCGGTGAGCTCGGAGCGCGGCCAGAGGTCAGGCAGACGGGAGTAACTGGGTGCTGTTCTCTGAGGGCGCACTGAGGAGTGGGGCCCTGGGCCGAGACCAGGAGGCCGCCATTTGTATTCCCGTCCTCCGGAACTCTACGGAAAGCGCTCAGGGAACAAAAGCTCCTGAAAGCAAACCTGAGCAAATTACTCACCCCGGCCCCTGATAAGGGCAGTACAATTCCGCCTGGGGCAAAGACACTTGAGAATCACTACAACAGGCCCCTCCCCCAGAAGATCAACAAGAAATCCAGCCGAGAACAAGTTCACCTACCAAGGAGTGTGGTTTCAATACCAAGGAGAGCAGCAGAATTCCAGAGGACGAGAAAGCAAAGCACGGAACTCATGGCTTTTTCCCTGTGATATTTTTTAGTCTTGTGGTTAATTTAATTTTTTTCTTTTTCATTTTTTGTTTTTTTTCTCGCCTTTTGGTTAAATTTTTTTTTTACTTTTACCTTTTTCTTTTTTAACGTTTTTTAACTAGTTTATCTAATATATATATTTTTTTCTTTTTTATATTTTTCTTATTTGTTCTCTCTTTCTTAATTCTTTTCTTTTCTTTTTTTTTTTTTTGGTTTTTTTTTTTCTTTCCTCCCTTTTGAACCTCTTTTTATCCCCTTTCTCCCCCCTCACGATTTGGGATCTCTTCTAATTTGGTTAAAGCATATTTTCCTGGGGTTGTTGCCACCCTTTTAGTATTTTCCTTGCTCCTTCATATACTCTTATCTGGACAAAATGACAAGATGGAAAAATTCAACACAAAAAAAAGAACAAGAGGCAGTACTGAAGGCTAGGGACCTAATCAATACAAATATTGGTAATATGTCAGATCTAGAGTTCAGAATGACAGTTCTCAAGGTTCTAGCCGGGCTTGAAAAAGGCATGGAAGATATTAGAGAAACCCTCTCGAGAGATATAAAAGCCCTTTCTGGAGAAATAAAAGAACTAAAATCTAACCAAGTTGAAATCAAAAAAGCTATTAATGAGGTGCAATCAAAAATGGAGGCTCTCACTGCTAGGATAAATGAGGCAGAAGAAAGAATTAGTGATATAGAAGACCAAATGACAGAGAATAAAGAAGCTGAGCAAAAGAGGGACAAACAGATACTGGACCACGAGGGGAGAATTCGAGAGATAAGTGACACCATAAGACGAAACAACATTAGAATAATTGGGATTCCAGAAGAAGAAGAAAGAGAGAGGGGAGCAGAAGATATACTGGAGAGAATTATTGGGGAGAATTTCCCCAATATGGAAAAGGGAACGAGCATCAAAATTCAGGAGGTTCAGAGAACGCCCCTCAAAATCAATAAGAATAGGCCCACACCCTGTCACCTAATAGTAAAATTTACAAGTCTCAGTGACAAAGAGAAAATCCTGAAAGCAGCCCGGGAAAAGAAGTCTGTAACATACAATGGTAAAAATATGAGATTGGCAGCTGACTTATCCACAGAGACCTGGCAGGCCAGAAAGAGCTGGCATGATATTTTCAGAGCACTAAACAGGAAAAACATGCAGCCAAGAATACTATATCCAGCTAGGCTATCATTGAAAATAGAAGGAAAGATTAAAAGCTTCCAGGACAAACAAAAACTGAAAGAATTTGCAAACACCAAACCAGCTCTACAGGAAATATTGAAAGGGGTCCTCTAAGCAAAGGGAGAGCCTACAAGTGGTAGATCAGAAAGGAACAGAGACCATATACAGTAACAGTCACCTTACAGGCAATAAAATGGCACTAAATTAATATCTCTCAATAGTTACCCTGAATGTTAATGGGCTAAATGCCCCTGTCAAAAGACACAGGGTATCAGACTGGATAAAAAAACAAAACCCATCTATATGTTGCCTCCAAGAAACTCATTTTAAGCCCGAAGACACCTCCAGATTTAAAGTGAGGGGGTGGAAAAGAATTTACCATGCTAATGGACATCAGAAGAAAGCAGGAGTGGCAATCCTTATATCAGATCAATTAGATTTTAAGCCAAAGACTATAATAAGAGATGAGGAAGGACACTATATCATACTCAAAGGGTCTGTCCAACAAGAAGACTTAACAATTTTAAATATCTATGCCCCCAACGTGGGAGCAGCCAACTATATAACCAATTAATAACAAAATCAAAGAAACACATCAACAATAATACAATAATAGTAGGGGACATTAATACTCCCCTCACTGAAATGGACAGATCATCCAAGCAAAAGATCAGCAAGGAAATAAAGGCCTTAAACGACACACTGGACCAGAGGGACATCACAGATATATTCAGAACATTTCATCCCAAAGCAACAGAATACACATTCTTCTCTAGTGCACATGGAACATTCTCCGAATAGATCACATCCTCGGTCCTAAATCAGGACTAAACCGGTATCAAAAGATTGGGATCATTCCCTGCATATTTTCAGACCACAATGCTCTGAAGCTAGAACTCAACCACAAGAGGAAGTTTGGAAAGAACCCAAATACATGGAGACTAAACAGCATCCTTCTAAAGAATGAATGGGTCAACCGGGAAATTAAAGAAGAATTGAAAAAAATCATGGAAACAAATGATAATGAAAAACAACGGTTCAAAATCTGTGGGACACAACAAAGGCAGTCCTGAGAGGAAAATATATAGCGGTACAAGCCTTTCTCAAGAAACAAGAAAGGTCTCAAATACACAACCTAACCCTACACCTAAAGGAGCTGGAGAAAGAACAAGAAAGAAACCCTAAGCCCAGCAGGAGAAGAGAAATCATAAAGATCAGAGCAGAAATCAATGAAATAGAAACCAAAAAAACAATAGAACAAATCAACGAAACTAGGAGCTGGTTCTTTGAAAGAATTAATAAAATTGATAAACCCCTGGCCCGACTTATCAAAAGAGAAAAGAGAAAGGACCCAAATAAATAAAATCATGAATGAAAGAGGAGAAATCACAACTAACACCAAAGAAATACGAACTATTATGAGAACATACTATGAGCAACTCTACGCCAATAAATTTGACAATCTGGAAGAAATGGATGCATTCCTAGAAACATATAAACTACCACAACTGAACCAGGAAGAAGTAGAAAACCTGAACAGACCCATAACCAGTAAGGAGATTGAAACAGTCATTAAAAATCTCCAAACAAACAAAAGCCCAGGGCCAGACGGCTTCCCGGGGGAATTCTACCAAACATTTAAAGAAGAACTAATTCCTATTCTCCTCAAACTGTTCCAAAAAATAGAAATGGAAGGAAAACTTCCAAACTCATTTTATGAGGCCAGCATCACCTTGATCCCAAAACCAGACAAGGAGCCCACCAAAAAAGAGAGCTATAGACCAATATCCTTGATGAACACAGATGCGAAAATTCTCACCAAAATACTAGCCAATAGGATTCAACCGTACATTAAAAGGATTATTCACCACGACCACGTGGGATTTATTCCAGGGCTGCAAGGTTGGTTCAACATCCGCAAATCAGTCAATGTGATACAACACATCAATAAAAGAAAGAACAAGAACCATATGATACTCTCAATAGATGCTGAAAAAGCATTTGACAAAGTACAGCATCCCTTCCTGATCAAAACTCTTCAAAGTGTAGGGATAGAGCCAAAGTCATCAAAGCCATCTATGAAAAACTCACTGCAAATATCATTCTCAATGGAGAAAAACTGAAAGCTTTTCCACTAAGGTCAGGAACACGGCAGGGATGTCCATTATCACCACTGCTATTCAACATAGTACTAGAGGTCCTAGCCTCAGCAATCAGACAACAAAAGGAAATTAAAGGCATCCAAATCGGCAAAGAAGAAGTCAAATTATCACTCTTCGCAGATGATATGATACTATATGTGGAAAACCCACAGGACTCCACTCCAAAACTGCTAGAACTTATACAGGAATTCAGTAAAGTGTCAGGATATAAAATCAATGCACAGAAATCAGTTGCATTTCTCTACACCAACAGCAACACAGAAGAAAGAGAAATTAAGGAGTCAATCCCATTTACAATTGCACCCAAAACCATAAGATACCTAGGAATAAACCTAACCAAAGAGGCACAGAATCTATACTCAGAAAACTACAAAGTACTCATGAAAGAAATTGAGGAAGACACAAAGCAATGGAAAAATGTTCCATGCTCCTGGATTGGAAGAATAAATATTGTGAAAATGTCTATGCTACCTAAAGCAATCTACACATTTAATGCAATTCCTATCAAAGTACCATCCATCTTTTTCAAAGAAATGGAACAAATAATTCTAAAATTTATATGGAACCAGAAAAGACCTCGAATAGCTAAAGGGATATTGAAAAAGAAAGCCAACGTTGGTGGCATCACAATTCCGGACTTCAAGCTCTATTACAAAGCTTTCATCATCAAGACAGCATGGTACTGGCACAAAAGCAGACACATAGATCAATGGAACAGAATAGAGAGCCCAGAAATAGACCCTCAACTCTACAGTCAACTAATCTTCGACAAAGCAGGAAATAATGTCCAATGGAAAAAAGACAGCCTCTTCAATAAATGGTGCTGGGAAAATTGGACAGCCACATGCAGAAAAATGAAATTGGACCATTTCCTTACACCACACACAAAAATAGACTCAAAATGGATGAAGGACCTCAATGTGCGAAAGGAATCCATCAAAATCCTTGAGGAGAACACAGGCAGCAACCTCTTCGACCTTAGCCGCAGCAACATCTTCCTAGGAACAACGCCAAAGGCAAGGGAAGCAAGGGCAAAAATGAACTATTGGGATTTCATCAAGATCAAAAGCTTTTGCACAGCAAAGGAAACAGTTAACAAAACCAAAAGACAACTGACAGAATGGGAGAAGATATTTGCAATCGACATATCAGATAAAGGACTAGTGTCCAGAATCTATAAAGAACTTAGCAAACTCAACACCCAAAGAACAAATAATCCAATCAAGAAATGGGCAGAGGACATGAACAGACATTTCTGCAAAGAAGACATCCAGATGGCCAACAGACACATAAAAAAGTGCTCCATATCACTGGGAATCAGGGAAATACAAATCAAAACCACAGTGAGATATCACCTCACACCAGTCAGAATGGCTAAATTCAACAAGTCAGGAAATGACAGATGCTGGCGAGGATGCGGAGAAAGGGGAACCCTCCTACACTGTTGGTGGGAATGCAAGCTGGTGCAGCCACTCTGGAAAACAGCATGGAGGTTCCTCAAAATGTTGAAAATAGAACTGCCCTATGACCCAGCAATTGCACTATTGGGTATTTGCCCTAAAGATACAAACGTAGTGATCCAAAGGGGCACGTGCACCTGAATGTCCACAATGTCCACCAGCAATGTCCACAATAGCCAAACTATGGAAAGAACCTAGATGTCCATCAACAGATGAATGGATCAAGAAGATGTGGTATATATACACAATGGAATACTATGCAGCCATCAAAAGAAATGAAATCTTGCCATTTGCGACAACATGGATGGAACTAGAACGTATCATGCTTAGTGAAATAAGTCAAGCAGAGAAAGACAACTATCATATGATCTCCCTGATATGAGGAAGTGGTGATGCAACATGGGGGCTTAAGTGGGTAGGAGAAGAATCAATGAAACAAGATGGAATTGGGAGGGAGACAAACCATAAGTGACTCTTAATCTCACAAAACAAACTGAGGGTTGCTGGGGGGAGGGGGTTTGGGAGAAGGGGGTGGGATTTTGGACATTGGGGAGGGTATGTGCTTTGATGAGTGCTGTGAAGTGTGTAAACCTGGTGATTCACAGACCTGTACCCCTGGGAATAAAAATATATGTTTATAAAAAATAAAAAATTATTAAAAAAATGCAATATACTGAATTTATATATATATACTGAATGATATATATACTGAATGATACATTATACCTGTAGTTACAAGAGAGTGAATGGAGGTATATATGCACAAACATATAGATTTTTATATATTTAAAATATATTTATATTTATTTACATCTGTATGTAAATCTGTCAGGAAACCAGTTGGAAAATTCTGGCTGGTCAAGGCAGGACTTTTTTTGTATCTATGTTCATCTAAATCCTGTTCATGAACCCTTGGCCAAAAATCTCATGACTTATGTAAATTCAAGGAGGGAAAATTTTATACTTTTTCTGTGTCCCCCAAAAGAGGAGAACTAGATGAGGGTAAACATTCAATTAGTAATTATTGTCACTTCCCTTAACTTTTTAAAAAATATGAACATCTTTCTAGTATGTACAGCATGTCCAGGGGACGCATCTTCCTTTGACTAGAAACTTTGCTATGCAGAACTTATGAGGTTGCAAAATTATATATGTATATATACATACATAATATATATAATAGAATCTGAGGAAATTTGTGCGAGTGGGGAAAGATGGATAAGTGTGTGAATGCAGAACACCTAAAACACAACATGACATTTTAAATGTATCTGATATATTTCTGATTTTGTTTTGTTTTGTTTTTTAATAATTGGATATTCAGGGAGTAGATATGTCACATTAATGGTGCAGATTGTCTGACAAAATTCATGAATATCTGCAGCTGCCATTAAACTGTGTAAAGCTACCTTTATTTCATGTCCAGTTGAGGCCTGTTTAAATCTATCATTTTTGCTGTTGAACCCATATAAAATCTGTGTGATGCTTGCAAACAAAAGGATTAACTAAGGTAAAATGAGTCTTCAGTTTTCACTTTTGTATTCTGAATTTCTAAAATCTTCTAAGGTTGTGTTGTAGAAATTGACTCAAGACACTCAAGAAAAGGGTAAAAGGACTCTATAAGCCATTTAACTTCCAAATTGTCAGAGCAATGATCACATCCTTGAAATGCCTTACATTATAAAGGTGCAGACAATTTAATAATCCCACACATTGCTTGTGATACAGAAATTTCTGGGTGTAATGTTGGTAGTAGTGAGCTTTTTTCGGATTTTAAGTGTTATGAAGGATAATATTCTGGAGTTCAGGTTGTCAAATTTGTAGCAGAGATGGGAGAAACAGGAATAAAGCAACACAGGATACAAAGCCAAGCTTACTGTTATCAGAGGATATTTAAAGGCTGTCTGTAGTCAGATGTCACAGGCATTCGATGACATACATTTTAGCAGTTCAAAAATAGCTACATTGTGATGCTTTAAAAGTTAATTAGGACAAGAACCTGTATCTGTCACTTTTTCCTTGGATTTTGGTGTTATTTGTGGAGTTGGGGGAGAGATGGTAGGGAAGGAAAGGTGAAAAAAAAGTGAACTTTCTTCTGGGGGAGGAGTCTTTTCAGAAGAACAATTCTAGTAAAGGCCAAGATTTGAAAAGAAGAACTAACTGGTGGAGTAAATAGAAGTATGTTTAGATTAAAACATAAAGAAAAGTCACTTTATGTGACTGCTAAGTGTAACTCAACTTGTCCTAACTGGTTACTGTCCAACTGTAGGTGCCCCATCTCTATCCTTCTGATCCTATAACACTATAGCTATGTTCCTCTTCCCTAGCATCTATATTTTGTTGTGTTCTATTTTTTTAATTTTTTATTTTATCTTTTTTTAAGTTATCAACAATAAGTGTGAAAGTATTCTATCAAGATTTACTAAAGGTCAAGTAAGCCCATGTTATCTCTGTTGTAATTTCTTATCAAAAAAATGACCTAAAATGAAGATTAGTCTTCTCTGTCTCATGAAAGTTTTCATAATTGTTGTTATTGATGTTTTTTAATTAGAGGATGTCCACCTGTGACTTTCTTTGGGAAGCTGTCCTCAGGCTATGGTAACAAATTTGCCCCACCTGCAGACCCCCATGTGTCTAAAAGCTAAGTCTCTGAGGCTGATTAGTCCAGAAGTGTTAAAGCACCAGCATCTTTGCTAACAGTTGGATCAGTTTCTGAAGCATAATTTACCATAAGTTCGGGCTCAGCTTGGGACTTTGCCTGTGTCTGTACTTTGCGTGAACTCCTTTCTTCCTCATTCTTTTCTCCTGGGAACACTTTCTTAATCAATTTTTCACACAGGAACCCTGAGATCCTGGTGTTTTTGGAGGTATTGATGTTGTTGTTGTTGTTGTTATCATTTTTGCTTTTGTTTTTTGCCCTAAGAGGATCTTGGATAACTGATAAAGAAAATTGCATTGTACAGGGGTCTTAAAAATTGAAAAAGTTTGTAACATGTCTCACAGTGAATCAAGAACTGAAGAACTGTGTCCAAGAAAAGCACATATAATAGGAAAATATTTCAAAATCATAATTTTCATTAAAGATGAAATTATGTATTAAAAATAAATTATTATAAAATATACTTAAATTATTGGTTACGTGGCAAAGAAAAATGAATGAGACAAAGCACAACTGCATGATTAGTTAGACCAATGCTTGACAAGTTTAAGAATGTACTCCTCCCTCCTAAGTTCCAATTTAATTTTTTAATGTACTTTGAATTTATCAAACAGAGACTAAGAGAAATGACTAAAACACAAATATACTTCAGGGGCACCAGGTTGGTTCAGTTGCTAAGTGGCTGCCTTTGGCTAAGGTCATAGTCTTAGAGTCATAGAATCAAGTCTTGTATCTGCTCCCTGCTTAGTGGAGAATCTGTTTCTCCCTCTCCTTCTGCAACCTCCTCCCAACTTGTGTGTACTCTCTCTCTCTCTTTCCCTCTCTCTCAAATACAATCTTTAATAAAATAAAACAAAACAGAAATAAATATACTTCAAAACATCACAAAACAATTTTGGAGCAAAATAAATTATAAATAACTGATACGAAATTTAGCAAATATTGTGGTAAGGAGCTTCTAGGGGTGGATCCCAGTGTTATCTCATCCCCTCATCTACAGTTTGTGTAAGCTCTTTCTCCCTGAGTATCTGATTTCTAAATAATAGAATAATTCAATCTAGAGAGAATGACTTTGTGATTAGATTATAAGAGACTGTAACTTTGGTTTTGCCAGCAAACTTTCTCTGAGGGTTTGAGAACAACTAATAAGAAACTGAGGTCCCCAGGCTAATGACTAGAAAGGAACAAAAGCCTACCAATAACCAAATGGGCTTGGGAGTCAATCTTTTACTAGTCAAACTTTCAGATGAGACTCGAGGCTTGGCTCATACCTTGATTACAGCTTAACAAGCTGTAATCAGAAGGTAGAGGACCCAGGTACACTGTGCCTAGATCTTGACCCACTGAAGCTATAAGATAATAAACTGTTTTTTAAGCTGCTAAATCTGTGGTCATTTGTTATGCATTAAACAATAACTAATGCACCTATTGCATTTCATACTATGTGGAAGTTACAAAGGACAAATAATGTCCCATACCTTCAAATTGCGATCTAGCTAATAGGCAGACTGACAACAAATACTACAGAATGAAGTTATTAACAAAAGACTTGACATTGAGAAGAAGAGGGAGGGAGAGATCACAAAAGCAAGAGAGGGCAAGAGAACATCTAATTTGATTCTGACTTATTTTTTCTTCATACTAAAGACTGAAAAATGCACTGACAAGTCAAGTAAAAGGAGTATTACTCTACAGAGTTATGTTGATTTAGTACTAGATTCAAGAATTGACAGAGTGTATTCGAAGTAGGTAGAGTAGCTTACTGAGTAGGCTGTGGAAGAAATTAAGATATAAAATATGATCTGATGTGGAAAGACTTCAGATGTCATCATCATCATCACTAACATGAATTGTATTCTATGTGTACTGGTGCTTTATCAAAATTTCAAAAATGGTAATAGCACAGATTTCCTTTTCTGCAAATTGTGTTTGACAGATGAGAAAATGAAGAGTACGAGGGTTTAGAGGAATGAGAAAGAAAAAATATATATATTTCAAAAGAAAAAAGTATTGTTACAAAGATAAACTTAATCAATTGTTAGTTTTGTTTAGAGCTAGCACTAAGTTCTAAGAGAGAGTCTATGACTATTTTCCTTCCAAGTTGTACTCCAGGGTTGTATGAATCCTCAGAAGACTAAAACCACACAGGACTTCAATTTTATGAAATAAAACTCCATAATAAGTATACATGTGGTTCTAGATGGTGTCTTATTTCAACCAAGGTTGAAGAGCATGGTGATATTAATTTTCCATTTAAAAAATTCAAAAATATCATGAAGTAATTCTAAAAAGGAACAAATATTTCTTAAGGCTGTTTCTTAAGGAGATTTCATTTATTTCTTTTGAATCTTGCCATTTTCTCTAGAGGTTAATTTATTTTAGCTTAACATTCTATACTCTTTTGCCAGTGGAATTTATTGCCAAGTAATGAAGTCATATATTTGGGAACAATTTCTTACATAGGACATTTTCCCACATGAATTTCTTAGAAGACATTGTCAGTAGGTTCTGAGACACCTGCCTGTTCCTTTGTACTCATTTATTTTCCTGTTGAATATTACAGAAATAAATACTTTGCGCATTGTCTCATCTCTGGAAAGCTTACCAAAAGGAGCCTCCTAAAAATAATCTGGCTTCATTCAAGAAAGTATAAATAAGACAATGTCATAATAAAGAATAGAAAGAAAAGAGAGACATAATAAAGTTCAAAATATTTTCTGGCTTTGTGTGTATCCAGCTGAAACATATTCTCATGAAATCTGTCTGATTGTCTTAGAACATTACGTGTAGGTCTGATTTTTCTTAAGCCAAGTTTGCTTCATTTACAGAACTTACAAAATCCTCGATGTGACATAAATTCATTTAGATGTCATTTGTTTCTGTGAATTTCTGCCAAGTTCCATTGAGATTTGGCCCTGATTTCTATATTTTGAGATAGTCAGTTTGTTTGTGGAAGATATACCCAAATGGACTGAGATTGAATAGCTGCATTGCTTAGAAAGAATTCCCAAATGATGAGTCATTTTTTTTCTTTCAATATTTACTTCTAATTCCAGTTGTGTAAGAATCATAGTCATTCTTCACACAAACTATTTTCCCTAAATACATTAATATACTAGTCTGTCCCATTTTACATTTTTACATTTAGAGACTCCTTATATTTCTTGTTGCCCTTTTAGGAAATTCATACATTAGGTCTATTTTTTTTTTTTTCACTTTACTGGATCCTCCCCATCCTTGACAATTCAGCATGGTTTCTTGCTCTGCTGAGAGCATGCATAGCTCTGAAATGTGCATTTGTCAACACAAAAGCCCATGACTATATATACAGTTGATAGCCTATGATTTCTATAAAAACATCTTAGAAAATTCTTATCTGTTCTTAATGTTAAATCATCATCTTTGAAAACAATTTAGAATATTGTTGAACTTGTCAAGCATAGTAACAGATCACCACACTTTCTGACACTGCCAAATCATTTAACAAAGTATATTATTTTCTGATACTGGTATAGATAGCCCTAGTATCTCCACAGTTTTGCCCAACTTCTGCGCAATAACATTTAGAGTGCCTTCTCAAGAGAACTAGAATTCCCTGAATTTACAATATAGACCACATTTTAAAGCATTGCCCATTTGGGAAAGCATATAATCAAATATACTCAAATTATTTTTATTTATAATATTAATTACATTCTTAGTATGTGTTTTTATTTGCAAAATAGTATCCTCTGCATATTAAATTGGTTCTTATAATAAAATGATTATTTGTAAGCACTTTTGTTTCCTTATCCCTTTGCTATTTCGCTGTATATTACAATACATCGGCCATATTGGGCAAAAGGGAATAATTCATTAATACTGCCTTAGAAAATTATACTTGCTTTGAAATTCACATTCTATGGACAAGTGCAATCAAAATAAATTACCCTACTTAGCCTATAACTTGATTTTTGGACCACTTCGGAGGATTAGATCTCTATGTTTTTATCATTGACTTTATAAGAAAAGAGCATTGCATTCAGATGTTCTGGTCTCTGTCTCTATGCAATTGACACTCCCTACACCCCCATCGTGTATTTTAAATATCAGAGCACTTCACTTTAATAACACTTCATTTTAACATGACTCTTCATGGTCACTGAGGGAAAATGATTAAATTAAATCAGGAATGCACAAGTATTCCTATGAACTATATTAAACACAAACTATTTGATCTTCAAATTCTCTTTAACACGTGGAAGTAAAGAATTTCTTTTTAATAGGACTTTGGTATTAGCCATATAATGCCACCACACTATAATGTGTGAAAAACTGAATTTAATATCATATAGTTATTCTCCTTCATTAAACTAATGAGATATATGAAATATGAAAATCATTTATCATAGCAAAATTTAAAAATAATTTAGGATAATAAAAATACACATTTGCAATTTTTAATTGTCAGTTTACTAGGGAATATTGATTTCACTCTGAAAACAACGGCTTTATTTAACCAGCTTAGTAAAAAGATCTAAGTGTTAGCTGATTTTAAAGGAAATCTATTTTAATTACTCATTTGATCTTTGTACTATCATTTCTCCTTAGAAAAGAAAAATCCTACCAAAGTTTCTTGGGACATCTGTAATAGCAGAGATTCAGTACTTCCCAAGAAAACTGATTTTTAGAGCAGAAAGGTTATTACAAATAATTTGCATAAATATATGAAATCTATTAATTTCCAGAAGTTTGGTAAGCTGTAAACTTAGACCACACAGCTTAAGATAGTACCATTAGATACCATCAAACACATAAAGAAGCATCTGATAAATAATTCACAGTTGAACTTTCCCAAATTTACTGGCACTAGAAAATTAAGCATTCAAATATGGTTCTCAGACTATCTCTAGATAGAGCAACTTAGGAAGGAAGCATTGTCTCTACACACTAGTCATTAAATACCATTAAAATATTTATAAAAATCTCATTTTTGCTATTTTATTATCTGTCCTACTATTTCTATGTAGTTTTGAATTAAAAAATGCTGAATTAATAAAACAAAATTTATAACTGTACAGTCTTTCCTACTAAGAATAAGCATCCTAGAAAGTCAGGAAATTAGTATAAATCTTTGAAACAAGGAAAGTTATGAGTGTTTAAGGTGATCCCTTTTCCTACTTGAGAGGAAGTTTGTCATGATATTTGCCCATTCCATGGTATTTGGATTAAATTTTTCAGTTTTATTGTTTTACATTTTCTTATTTTCTAGTTAGTGTTGTGGAGTCCTTGTTCTCTGACATAGGCTCCTAATCTGGATGTCTCTAATAATCACAAACAAACAAACAAACAAAACTTAAAGTAGAGGTAGTCAAAATTTAAAGATAAAATAAAATTATATTTACTTGTTAGTAAATGTTGAGGCCATTCTTTTATCTGTAGTGTCAGTGACGATAAAAAAAAAAAAAAAAAAAAAAAAAAAAAGCAAGCAAGCAAACAAGCAGGCAAGAAACCAGAAAACACCCAAATAGCTAGTAGTCCTTTCATTTTCTGTAAGTAGTTTTAACCTCCAGACTCATTCAATATCTATATAGAGATATATAGTTATATATATCTATATAGAGATATATAGTTATATATATAAGTTATATATATAACTAATTTTTATGCCTTATATATATCATATCTATATGTATATATATCACAGAGAGAAACTGAAGTATAAAAAGAATTCAACTACTTTTAGATAAACCTGATAAAAATCTATTATACTCCAAAAAGGTCTTATAGGAATATGGACTATAATTATTAGAGTACAAATACTCAGTTTATATATAATTTTGTGAAAGAGATGTCTACATATGAAATATTATTCTAAATAAATATAAAAAATATTGTATTATGATTATTAGTAAGAGTATTCTACCATGGTAGTAGAAATACATCTAACAATTCTTGAATGAATCCATGTTGTAACTGAACTTAAATCATAAACACAAACGTCTCTAGTCTGCAGCATATGAAGAAACTGCCACTCCAAGTCTGATGATCAGTAGGAATCAAATTATTAAACAAAAAAGAAACAGAGGAAAAGAGATTCTGGATAAATAAATGTTTGAGATCCTCACATTTTTCTCTTCTCCTTAAGCTTCAAACACTAATTTTCATGGAGTTATATATTCCCCAAGTTTCCAATTTTGATTTAGATTTGGCTTTCTTACTTCCTTCACACCTTTGTGACATATGGTAACAATCATTAATTGAAATACATTTATATTAAATTAATTCTCACTACATTGACTATTCATCATTACAAAGTATTTCTAACATACTAATATATACAGTAATATATAGTTTTCCAGGCACTTGCCAATCTCCTGAAACGGACAAGTGAGAAATAGTGTGACTAAATGTATTACTACTATGTGAACGCACAGAATTCATGTTCCTGATGCCATTCTCTGTGGCCTACCCCCACAAAAGTTTCAGATTTTCTATTCTTACTTTACTTCATTTTAAATTTTTTCTTTATATTTTCATACTTTGAGCTTATAAAAAAATCATAATTACTTGATTATGATTTAATATACAGGAAAATCAAGGTATCTTATTTTTATAAACAATGACCAAGTGAGAAAATAAGATAAGAGAAGATGGGCTTACAAATAAAAGCAGTCTGAAAGAGCTTATTTTAAAAGAAGTCACTTAAACCTCATTTTCACCTTTTCTATCTAAAAGTTGTACATAAAATCTCCCTTATATTAAATACATTGTAAAAGTCATAGGAAAATTTGCTGTTTAGGAGACCTTAAAACAATTACTTTATTTAAAAAAACCCCACAGTTTTCAATACAAATAATCTCCTTTTTTACATGTTGTACGATCAAATGTTTTAATATAAAATTTATTTAAATTGAGATGGCCACTAAACCTCTAAGTAAATTTATATGAGCATAAAATTAGCATTATAGGAAATGATTTTAAGAAAGAGTGACTTTTTTTTCTCTCTCTTAAACATGTCAGACTCATTTCTGGAGAAATCTACTTTTCATCACATAGTAAAGGATTTCCATTTGGAATATCTAGATGAACATATTTCAATAAACTGACCACATTTCTATAGGCCCCTTCCTCCTCACACAGAGACTAGAATGCAATATTTTCACATTAAGTATATTTCTGGTAAATTCTGTTAATTATATCCTACAGATAATTATGTTAATTATATGTAAGAACAGCATTATTCCCAACAAACTAGATTTTTTTTTTAATTGTATTTATTTGTCAGAAAGAGAAAGCACAAGCAGGGGAAGCAGCAGGCAAAAGGAGAAGCAGGATCCCCACTGAGCAAGGATCCTGACTCAGCCAGCACTCAGTCCCAAGACCCTGACCTGAACAGAAGGCAGGAGCTTAACTGACTGAGACCCCAGGAATTCCAAATTAGACTGGTTTTAAAGACCCTCTCAAACTGTGGTAGTTCAGGAATCAAATGAAGCACATATGAAGCCTGAAAGTGTGATAGGCTCCTGAGATATATACATATGCTCAGATATTGATAAATATTGCCTTGAATTACACAGTGGCAACACAAGTCTAGCACATGGTGTTGGCACTACTCGTGACTAGAACTCTTGGTTTTCCTTTTCATTTCTTTAGAGCATTCTATTTCTTAACAGTTTAAAGGGGCCAGCTGAGAAGACAGATCTACAAACCACACACATACTTCACTGAGAAACTTCAATTTCATCTCAAAAAAATTCTCACAGATTACAGAATGTTTTAGAAACAATACCACAGAACTTTAATTTTACTTTTCTACTCAACATGTGGATACTACCAGTTCATAGAAATCACAAAGGTGGACAATATGGAATATATATCTATTTGTCTTTTTGTTTTCAGGCATGACAGAGAGAGAATGCAAATTTGGAAAATGAGACATTAAAAAAATAGAATCAAATATCACCACAATTTCAAAACTAATATTGGTGTGGCCTGTTATTAATATCTATTTGGTATAATGGATAAGATTAAGTGCTTATTAAAATATTTCATAAACAAATACTTCTATGTGTTTAATTTTGTGTTACTTCTTATTTAAAATATTTTAGTTATTTAACAAAGTAGAAACTTGAGAAACATCCAACAAATTCTTGTTCCTAAATATATACAACCTCTCTCTTAAATTTGTTGAAATGTTTTGTCAGATATAACAGATGGTATTTCTTGAAACATACCTCTGTCTACTCAAACACTAACACTAATTTTGTAATGTAATTATGTGAGAAGTCTACTTTGCTTTATCAAACTTATAGTATGTCAAGATAAGAATAATGAAATAAACAGATGGTGCATAATTATCAGGTTTTCTCAATACTCAGGGCATCCATATTTTTTATTAATCCCATTTGATATTCTAAACATATTAGGAATGATATTGTTTAGTGTTAGTATTGATGTTGTAGAGAGGTTTTTTCAAATAACTTGTAGTCCTGAAGGCACTATAAGATTTGTCATATTTCCCTTTTTATGAAGTAATCAAATACATAAAATAACATTGTGCAAGGAGAACCCAATACCACTGAGTATACTTACAAAAATAACTGTAAGTAAATATTTTGAGATAGATTAATAGCTTCAGTATTCTTTCTGTGGCTCCAGATTTCAATTCATTTAGATAGTAAGGAGGGAAAAAAGAGATGTCCAAAAGGATTATTTTAGTGCATATGTTTTTATGCTTACACAAAATGAAGGCACGGCTTTCTTAAACTTACTATTTAAGGTTTATAATCCCATTTCTTTGTCATTTTCACATTCAAATAAATTCTATTTTAATTATTCAAGGCTTTGATTACTTTAGGCTTCTTAGACTAATTCTTCTTCTACATTTTAAAAATTGTTATATTTACTTCTTTATGTAGACATCTCCATTCCAACATGACTTATAACCACAGTTAGAAAGAAAAAAATGTAAAAAAATATAATTATCATTATAAATAAGATGTATGGGGCACATGGATGGCTCTGCCTTCGGCTCAGGTCAGGATCCCAGGGTCCTGGGATGGACCCCTGCATCTGGCTCTCTGCTCAGCGGGGAATCTGCTACCCCCTGCCCCTCTCTCTGGCTGCCTCTCTGTCTACTTGTGATCTCTGCCTGTCAAATAAATAAATAAATCTTTAATAAATAAATAAATAAATAAGATTTATTCCTATAAATTCTATTTATTTTTGTATAATGTGTGCCTTTTTTTTTTTTTGAAAATGTGTTATTTTGTTTTAAAGCTATAGTCAAAAAGTGTGGAGTCTCAGCTGATATTCCCTTTTCCTCCCCCAGCTCTTAATAAATGGTTCATACATATGGCATCAAAATGATAAACCAGTATTTATCAGTATTATAAATGATAAACCAGTATCATTTATCAAAATGATAAACCAATATTAAGAACAAACACAGGTAAAGGGTCTTTGATTCCATCTTCACTGTAAATCAAATGACATTTTTGTCACAGTATGTTATTTCTAGCTGGTAAATTCATTTCTAAATAAAGTGATTATGACCTCAGGTATTTTGCTAAATGTAGAGTACACCATTTTCAGATTTCATGAACTGAACATAATTTTAACAGCATCCATAGCACACAAGATTACAAATATATTATTGAGAATCTCATTACTGTAATGGCAAAACCTTATTCAAAGTATATTAGACTGTAATGGGAATTAATTGAAAGAATACTGGATTAACTCACATACCCACAAGTAAGGCAGTGACTAGCTCAGGCCTAAAAAGCCACTAAATTTGTGTGTATTTAACTAAAACTAAAAGAAGAAATTAAATCCCTGAAAAGTGAAATTTGGAAGCTTACACTGGTCGTAATTCTGACCAAAAAGAGGAAGCAGATCTGGTAGAATCCCCTTGTTTTCTTTGAACCAATATTCTTTTCGTGTTCTTAATTATTCTCCTAGCTACTTTCCTAGCCAAGTTAGCACATTTCCTAAATGTAGGTATCAAAAATTTCATTTCATTAATTTTTAAATTTCTTTTTTTTTATTATCCATACTTTTCCTAGGAAAATAATCTTTTGCATGGCTTCAATGATCAGTCATACCCAGGCATATTTTCTATATTTCTGGAAATATTTCTATTTCCAGGCCAGTATGCTCCACAGAGTTCAAAACCTCAATATTTAACTAGTTGGCTGACATAGGGAATTAGGTTTATCAAGACTAAATCAATATCAGTATAAGACTCATATTTTCCTATGCCACATATCAAAACACACAAACAAAAAAGAAAGCTACTGGCCATCTTTCATGATCTTCAGGTCAATAAGGAAATCAGTCATCAATATGAAGAAACTGTGGAGTGAGAGAGTCATACCTGACCCATAAATCTCCCTCACCTGAGCTCTACGCTCATATATTTAAATACATAATATCTAATGCATCAGTGAGTATTGTGAAATTCTATTGAATAATCTGTGTGATTCCTCCAAATTGTTCCATCTCCATCACTACTACCTTAGTCTATCTTACATCAATGCTCAGTAATGTTACTCAAGTAGATTACTGTAGATTTAGTAGACTTAGAGTTAGATTACTAAGTATTCTATGTGTGTGTGTCCACATTTACTGTCTTCCAAACAGTTCTCAAGGCAGTTTTGTGATTTGCTAACATGCAGATATTTTCATGTGCAATATATCCTTTGGACCTTTGTTTAAAATGTTTGGCCTACCTCTGCCTCTCTTGTAATAGTAAGAGAAATCCCTTAAAATGCATTAAAGACCTATACTAATAAGCCATTTTCCACCAGTCTCCTCCATAGCCCCCAAACATCTAAACTTATTTTTTTGGCCTTCTCAGTCCTCACTACCTCAATCCTGCCCTTTCCAGGGGCCTCTTTTGTACTTTCCCACAGATTCCTGGCTCTGGAATCTCAAGAGAAGAAAAGAAACAGGAAGACAAGGGAATAAAAGATAATAAATAATTATTTTTTAAACAAAGGGGATGAGGAAAAAAAGCAGAACACGAATTCCTTACTGATTATTTTTATACATATTCTGTCAGAGAGAGAGCTGTGCTTAAATCAGCGATTGTTTTGTTTTGTTTTTCTTCTTTTTAGTTCTGTCAAAAAACATTTCATATACTTTGGCATTCTAATGTTAGGGACTGACCCCTATGAAACTGTCAGGAATTTTCTTTTTATCATAAGATGTTGATCTTTACCTCTGATAACACTCCTTGTCTTGAAGTCTACTTCAACTAATAGTAGTATACACATATCAGCTCTCCTGTAGTTGCCCTGAGCATGATATAACTTTTTCTATCCAGTCCTTTACTTTCATCTTATCTGTGCCCTCTTTTGTTTTTCATTATTTTTAGTTTTACATTTTTTTCTATTATTTTAAAGTTTTTGCCTTCATATATTTTTATTTTAATTGGTTTATTTTGTCTGCTTAAATTGAATAGTCTACCACATCATGTAATAGCTACTCATCAGCATAATTCCATTTCTAGTCTTTCTTTTTATCTAATGCAGCCATATATATGTATTTCTACTTATATTATTAATACAAAATACAATTGTATATTTTTGACAGGAAGTCACACTTCTCAGAACTAAGAAATAACAAATAAAGGTCATTTGTACTTTAAAAAAAATACTCACATAGATACTTTTCTGGTGCTTTTCATTCTTTTTGAAAATCTTAGTTTTTACTTGGTATCATTTGCCTTTAGGCTAAGAAGCTTCCTTAGTCTTGTCTTATGATACAATTTGATTGGTAACAAATTTCCTGTCATTCAATTTATATGAAAATATCTTTATTTTGTCCTTAATTCTGAAGAATACACCTACTAAATATAGAATCCAGGATGACAGTTTTGTTTGTTTTAACATTTTAAAGATGCCATTATGTTGTCTTCCACCCTCATCATTCCTGATGAGAAGCTACCTAGTAAATGTATCATAAAAAAATTGGGAAATTTTAAGCCATTATTTTGTTCTAAAGTGCCCCTCTTCAATATTTCCTTTAATTTTAGAATTCTATTTATAGCTTATGAATTGTCCTAAAGGTTACTGAGGGTCTATTTGCATTTACTTTTTTTTTTTTTTTCGCTAGTCTCCAGTAGTATAATTCATGTTGATCTAAGCCCAAGTTCATAGTTTTTCTATCTACAGTCTGAAATCTTTGGTTAAGTCTATCAAGTGAATTTTTCTTTTAATTTTAGCTAATATAATATTCTACTCTAGAACTTCTTTTCTGTTCTTTTTTTTTTAATTTTTATTTACTTAGTGACAGAGGGAGAGAGAGAGAGAGAGAGAGAGGAAGCACATATAAGTAGGAGAAAGAGCTGAGGGAGAGCGAGAAACAGACTCCCTGCTGAGCAGGGAACCCAATGTGGGGGTTCTATCCCAGGACCCTGGGATCATGACCTGAGCCAAATGTAGACACTTAACAGACTAAGCCACTCAGGTGCCCCATTTCTGTTCTTTTTGACAGTTTCATTTCTCTGCTGACATTTCTTATTCATTATCTCATTATATCATCTTATTCCCTTTTTTCCTAGAATATATTTAAGGTGGATGTTTAAAGTCTGTGTACTAATTCTGACAATAAGGTCACATTGAGATTTTGATTATGGACCTATTTTCCTTTTCTTCACATGTATAATGATTTGTGATTACATGCTGAACATTGTGTGACACATTGGGAAAAGCCTGAATTGTGTGACCTTCCTTTGAAGGATATTGACTTATATTCTTGCAAGCATTAAGTTACTGGTGGATTCTTTCAGCATTCCCATGTATGTATGTATGTATGTATTTATTTATTTATTTATAATTTATTTAGGCATACAGCTGCTTGCCTTTAGTCTTAGCTGCCATGATTATTTCCCCTAATATATGGCCTTTTTGGAATCTCAACAAAATGCTTAGGATACATATAATTATGCTTTCTACTCCGCCTTGTGAGAAATGCAGCATATCTCATCACTGTGCAAACTTGCGTGTCTTCACTTATCTCACAGTTCTATAATAACTTCTTCTCCTAAGCATTGGAGATACTGTGCATAATGTTCCAAACTTTTGTGAAAATAGAGGGTATACCTCACACACCATCTGAGGTCTTCTGTTTTATAGTTCCCTTCTCTACAATATGCTGTTCCACAAATTTTAACCATTTTAGTCACCATTTCTGCTTCCTCACCTTGAAATACTACTATGTTCTGCTTACGTTTTATTTTCATGTGCTCTGAATATGCCTCCAGGAAGAGAGTTGAGGCAAGCAAATAGCTACCTCCACAAAAATACAGTTTATTACTTCCTATTTAATAATGTCTAAAACAATTAACATATTTTTTACATAGTTTTATAGCTGCATCAGAAGATCATATCTGGTACCAGTTACTCCAACATGGCCACAAGTAGATCATTTTTATTTATTTCTATAGTAAAGAGATTATAAGAGTGAAGAGGTTATTTTTCTCCTATGTAAAATACTAAATGAAAAAACATACACCTCTGTAATTTAATAATATTTAAAGATTCTATTTAGAAAGGGTAAAGATGGTGGAGTAGGAGAATCCTAGACACATCTTTCCCATGAATACAACTACATAACTATCAAATCGTCCTAAACACCCCAAAAAGTGACCTGATGACTAGCAGAACATCACAACTAAAAGTAGAGAAGAAGCTACATCAAAAATGTGGGAAGTGCAGAATTATGATTTAAGATCCTGGCTGCTACAGAGAAGAGAGAGCCATGTTCATGGAGAAGGTAGAATGGAGCACAAAGGAATACAGAAGGGAATGCACATAGCCATTGGCTTGGAAAATAAAAAGGCTGAATTTCATGAGCTCTGGCAAACAGGGGGGCTTAAAACCTGTGGTTTTAAAGATCAGTGACCTTGGCTGGGATAGAGCCTCAATGACACTATGCTATTCTTGAAGAGAAGTTAGGCAAACAACCTGGGAGCATGCAGTGTGGAAACAGCCATCTGAAAATTGCTTGCGGCACACAGTGGGGAGATTATTTGCTCTTCTCAGAGCACACCCCTGAGAGGCAGCATTCATGAAGGCACCTCTCCGGGGACAAAAATGCTGACCAGTGTCATTTCCCTCCCCTACCATTCAGCACAAACATAACTGCCGATAAACAGTACGGACAGTGACTATTAAAATTGTTTACACAGAGCGTCCATGTATCCAGTGGATTGTCCTTCTCAGTCACACTTACTTCAGTCCCAATGTGGCAGACTTCTCTCCCGAGAACACCAGCACAAATGCATGCCCAAAACTTGTCTTCTGACCGGGGGGTTTTGTAGGGCCTTGTTCTGGTGGAGGTGATGACAGGTCTCATTTCACAAGAAGACCAGAACACACTTAGTTAAAACTCACCACAGTTAGGCCAGGGACCAAAAATTTACCCACAGAGGGCAAGGAGGGCCTCTCAAACAAATGGCCTGAATGATAGAGCAGGCAGAACACAAGAGCAATGTGGACATAGCACACAGCAGAAACACCCCCTGAAGTGCCTGTACTGGGCACAATATGACGTCTCCTTCATATAGGCATTACTTTCAGGAGCAGGAACTATAATTGGTTTTTCTACCACAGAGAAGAAGGCAGAGACTAAGGCAAAATGTGAAGACAGAAGGATTTACCCCAAATAGAAGAACAAGGTAAGGCCATGGCCAGATAACTAAGCAAAAACAGATATAAGTAATGTGCTTGAGGGAGAGTTTAAAGCAATGGTCATAAGGATATTCACTGGACTTGAGAACAAATAGAAGGCATTGGTGAGACCTTACTACAGAGATAGTTAAAAAGGAATCAAGAATGAAAAATGCAATGAAAAGATTAGAAACAAGCTTGATGCAAAGCAGCAGTCTGGAAGAAGCAGAAGAATGAATTAATGACATAGAAGACAAAGTAATGGAAAGCAGTGATTAAACAAAATAGAGAAAGAATTATGCAAATGAGAATAGACTTAGAGAACTCAGTGACTCCATCAAACATAGCATAGTAACATTTATATTCTGAGAGTCCTAGAAGAGAAAGAAATGGGGCAGAAAATTTATTTCAAAGAATAATATCAGAAAACTTCCCTAATATAGGGAAGGAAAGGAACATCCAGAAGGCACAGAGAACTCCCATGAAAATCCACAAAAACAGGCTAAACCAAGACATACATAAATTTGCAAAATATAGCAATAAAGAAAAAATCTTAAAAACAGTAAGACAAAAGAAATAATTAACTTGCAAAGGAAAACCCATAAGGTTACCTGAAGATTTTTAACAGAGACTTGGTAAGCCATAAGAGTGTGGCATGATATATTCAAAGTGCTGCATAAGAAAAAAGTGCAACCAAGAATATTCTATCCATCAAGATTCTATCCATCAAGGCTGTCACTAAGGAGAAGAGAAAAAAGGAGTTTCTTAGACAAACAAAAACTAAAGGAGTTTGTGGCTGCTATACCAGACCTGGAAAAAATATTAAAGGGGGTTCTTTTGAGTAGAAAGGAGAGACCAAAAGTGACAGTATAGACATAGGAAACATAAAAGCAGTAAAAATAAATATTTCTGTAAAAAAATTAGTCAAGTAACTCACAAAAAAATGATATAAAGTACAATAACATATACCTAAAATGTGGGGACGAGTAGAAAAAAGAATGAGTTCAAACTTAAATGACCATAAATCTAATCTAGACTGCTAATTCAGAAGAGGTTATATAAAAACCTAGTGGTAACCATATACCAAAAACCACTAATGAAGCTGCAAAAAATAAAGAGAATGAAATCCAAATATATCACTAAAGAAAATCAGCAAAACATGAGGACAAGAAAGAATCAGAGAAAATCTCCAGAAACAATGAAAAAACAAGTAATAAATAGCAATAAATACATATCTATCAATAGTTACTTTGAATGTAAATGGACTAAACACTTTAGTCCAAAGACATGAGGTGACAAAAAGGATTAAAACAACAAAGCAACAACAACAACAATAATAATAATAAAAATCTACATGCTGTTTTATACCTAAAGACATCTGCAGATTGAAAGTGAGAGGATGGAGAAATATTTTTCACACAAATGGATGTCAAAAGAAAGCCAGAGTAACAATATTTACATTGGAAAAATGAGATATTAAAACAAAGACTGTAACAAAAGACAAGGGCACTATATAATAATAAAAGAGACAATCCAACAAGAAGATTTCACAACTGTAAATGCATGTGAGCCCAGAATGGGAGTACCCAAATACATAAAACAATAACAAACATAAAGGAATAATGAATAGCAATATAATAATAGTAGGAGACTTTAACATCCCACTGACATCAATGGACAAATCATTTAAACAGAAAATCAAGAAGAAAACAATGGTTTTGAATGACACACTGGACAAGGTGGACTTAGTAGACAACATTCAGAAGATTCCATCCTAAAACAGCAAAACACACTTTCTTTTCAAGTGCACATGTAACATTCTCTAGAATAGATCACATATTAAGCCACAATACACGCCTCAACAAATTCAAGAAGATCACATTCATATCATGCACTTTTTCTAACCACAATGCTATGAAACTAGAAGTTAACCACAAGAAAAAAACCTAGAAAGAACACAAATACACAGAAGTCAAGTAGCATGCTACTAAACAATGAATGGGTAAACCAGGAAATGAAAGAAGAAATGAAAAATGACATGGAAACAAATGAAAATGAAAACATAATGGTGGGAAAAAATTGGGGGATACTACTAAAGTAATTCTAAAAAGGATACATTTAGCAATACAGGCCTAACTCAAGAAGCCAAAAAAACAAACAAACAAACAAACAAAAAAATCCTAAATAAACAACCTAATGGACCTAGAAAAAGAAAAACAAATGAAGTCTAAGCCCAGCAGAAAGAAGAAAATAATAAATATTGGAGTAGAAATTAATCATATGAAAACTAAAATACAAACAAAACAAATGAAAAACAAACAAAACAAATGAACACATCAATGAAACCAGGAACTGTTTTTTTTAATATAATAATAAAATTGATAAACCCCAGCCCAATTTATCAAAAGGAAAAGAGAAAGGACCAAAATAAATAAAATCACAAATGAGAGAGAAATAACAACCAACACCACAGAAATATGAACAATCATAAGAGAATATTATGAAAACTGTATGTCAAGGAAATGGATAAATCTCTAGAAATATATAATCTACCAAAACTGAAACAGGAAGAAATAGATAATTTGAACAGACTGATAACAAGCAAAGAAATTAAATCAAAGATCAAAAAACTCCCAATAAACAAAAGTCCAGGGCCAGATGTCTTTATAGGGGAATTCTATCAAACATTTAATGAAGATAGTACCTATTATTTCAAAGTTTTCCAAAAAATACAAGAGGAGGGGAAACTTCCAAATTCATTCTATGAGACAAATATTATACTGATACTAAAACTAGATAGACTCTATAAGAAAAGGGAACTAAAGGCCAATATCTTTGATGAACATAGATACAAAACTACTCAACAAATATTAGCAAACCAAATCCAATAATACATTAAAAAATATTTTCACAATGATCTAGTGGTTTTATTCCTGGGATGCAAAGGTGGTTCAATATTTGCATATCAATGTGGTATATCATATTAATTAAAGAAAAGGTAAGAACCACATGATCATTTCAATAGATGCAGAAAGCATTTGACACATTATAGTATCTATTTATGATAAAAAACCCTCAGCAAAGCAGGTTTAGAGGAAACATACCTCAACACACATACAAAAGGCCATACATACATACCTCAAAGGCCACATACAAAAACCCATATCTACTATCATCCTCAATGCAGTAAAGCAGAACTTTTCTTCTGTGGTCAAGAGCAAGACATGGATGTTCAATCTTACCACTTTTATTTAATATAGAAATGGAAGTCCCAGCCACAGCAATCAGACAACAGAAAAAAATAAAAGACATTTAAATTGTCAAGGAAGAAATAAAACTCTTGCTATTTGCAGATAACATTGTATTATATATGAAAAACCTAAAATGCCACAGCACTTTTCACATAGCTAGGAAAAGCACTCCTAAAATATTTTTGGAATCATATAAAATCTGAAATAGTCAAAGCAATCTAGAAGAAGAAAGACAAACCTGACAGTGTCACAATTCCAGACTTCAACTTACATTACAAAATGTTATATTCAAAACATTAAGGTACTGGGAAAAAAAAAAAAAAGACTCAGAACAGTGCAACAGAATAGAAAACCCAGAAAAGAACCCACAATTATATGGCTAATTAATCTTTGACAAAGGAGGAAAGGATATATGATAATAAAATGATAGTCTCTTCAACAATTGTTTTAAGAAAACTAGACAGCTACAAGCAAAAGAGAACTGGGCCATTCTCTTTCACCATACATAAAAAATAAACTCAAAGGGGATTAAAGACCTAATGTGAGACCTAAAACCATAAAAGTCCTTGAAGAAAGCCCAGGAAATAATTTCTCTGACATTGGTTGTAATAACTCCTTTTCTAGATAGGCCTTCTGAGGCAAGGGAAACAAAAGCAAAAATAAACTATTAAGACTTCATTAAAGAAAAAAGGCTTTTGCACAGCAAAGCAAACAATCAACAAAAATTAAGGCAACCTACTGAATGGGGGAAGGTATTTGCTAATGACATATTCAGTAATGACAGTATCCTAAATATATAAAGAACTTATAAAACTGAATATCCCCCAAAAAACAAATAATCCAGTTAAAGAAGACATGAATAGACATTTCTCTGAAGGCATACAGCTGGCAAACAGACACATGAAAAGATGCTTAACATCACAGATCATGAGGTAAATGCAAATTCAAATTGCAATGAGATATCACCTCACACCGGTCAAAGCTAAAATTAACAATCCATGAAATAACAGGTGTCGGTGAGGGTGTGGAGAAAAGGGAACCATCTTGTACTGTTGGTGGAATGCAAACTGGAGCATCCATTTTGGAAAACAGTATGGAGTTACCTCAAAAAGTTAAAGATAGAACTAACCTATGATCCAGCAATCACACTACTATATATTTATCCAAAGAACACAACAATATGAATTCAAAGGGACACATTCACCCTGATGTTTATAATACCATCATCTGCAATAGCCAAATTATGGAAAAAGTCCAAGCGTTGATTGATCCATAGATAGATAGATAGATAGATAGATAGATAGATAGATAGATACAATGGAATATTTCTCAGCCATAAAAAGAATGAGATCTTGGCATTTGCAATGACATGAATGGAACTAGAGAGTATTATGCTAAATAAAATAAGTCAGAGAAAGACAAATACCATATGATTTCACTCATATGTGAAATTTAAATAACAAATGCACAAAGGGAAAAAAAGAAAAGAGAGAGAAGCAAACCAAGAAACAGACTTAATCACAGAACAAATTGATGGTTACCAGAGGGGAGGTGGGAGGTTTGACGGGTGAAATAAGGAGAGCCCTTGTGAGGAGCAGCAGATGTTGTATGGAAGTGTTGAATCACTATATTGTATACCTGAAACTAATATTACACTGCATGTTAATGAACTGGAATTTAAACAAAAGCTTTAAAAAAATAAAAATTTATTTCACTCACTTGCTCCCATTTTCTTCAATTTTTATAAAAAAATATTAGAAGGAAGCCATACAAATCATTCTATAAATAATAGTAGTGTGAAAATTCACCCATTATTTATATATGCCAATTTCATTTCCTTTATTTCTAGATAATAAAAGAGATTAGAAATGTGTGGATGGGGGTACCTCCGTGGCTCAGTCCGTTAAGCATCCAACTCCTGGTTTCAGCTCAGGTCATGACCTTATCAGTTGTGGGATGAAGCCTTGACTTGGGCTCCCTGCTTGGGTGTCAGTCTGCTTGAAGATTCTCTCCCTTTGCCCCACCCCCTCTCTCTCAAATAAATAAATAAGTCTTTAAAAAGATAGGAAAAAAAAGAAAGAAATGCATGGATGTACTTGGTGAGCCCTTTGAAAGTACTGAAAACTACTACCTTCCTCTCTATAAAAAAGAAAATGCATGTATACAGACACATATAACATTGCCTAAAATGTCTTATTATGAACTTACATGGAATGCATACTATTTTAAGCACACTTTAGGCAAATTATCCAGGCAATTTGACTCAAATTTCTCTTTTCTTCAAATGATATAATGTGAACAGAAAACATTAAAAAAACAAAAGACACTTTCAGTTAAAGGAATATAAATTACTTTTTAAGGTGTAGTCTTTCTGCAGACTTCTACTGTCAAAAAGTTTTTCCTTCACTTGAACTGAAATTGATCTCTCTGTATGTCCCATCATCCATGTTCATTTATTGAGATATTAAAGACTTATATTTAATTCCTCATTCATGGAATAGCCATTCAAATACTTGAAGTCATCTCTTGGAAGTCTCACCATTAGTTTTTCTACAATTACTTATGTAATGATGTATTTTTTAAGATTTTATTTATTTATTTGACAGACAGAGATCACAAGTAGGCAGAGGCAGGCAGAGAGAGAGAGAGGAGGAAGCAGGCTCCCTGCAGAGCAGAGAGCCCGATATGGAGCTCGATCCCAGGACCCTGGGATCATGACCTGAGCCGAAGGCAGAGGTTTTAACCCACTGAGCCACCCAGGCGCTCCTGTAATAATATTTTAATTTACCTCTTTGTTCTATTTATTTTCCAGTTTGTGTTTAAATTCTTGTAAGTGGAATCTTCACAACTGATTCCAAAAATCTAACAACATGTTAGATTCCGTGTTCTGGAAATACTGATTAATTTTGTTTGGCTGGGAATACATCCTCTATGAAGGGGAATAGTAAAAAATGAATATAGAAATTACATTGCAGTCAGCTCCTGGAGGGGCTTTCATGCTTTCCAAGTAATTTATGTTTTATTCTGTGACTAATAAGAAACTGTTTTTGCTTTTAACAGGATTTTCTTTTGACTACAGTCACACTTTGGAATAATTACTTTGACAGTGGTATGCAATTTGGTTTGGAAAGTTTAGAGAAGGCACTTAAAAAATGCTGAATGAAGAAAGGCAGGCACAAGTTCAATTAAGAGGCTCATATCATTGTATTAGTGGAAAACAATAAAGTTCTGAACTTTATGTCAGTGATGATGGAAACATAAATTACTTACAAATGATGGAGCTACCAAAAAGGGAAAGTAAATAATAACCCATTACTTGGTTGAAAATTTAAAAATGAAATAAATAATTTGTATTCTGTGTGTTTTTACTGACACCACTAACAGAAAAAATAAATCAGAACAGGATTTGGGGCCTCTGGGTGGCTCAGTGGTTCGGTATCTGACTCTGGATTTTTTCCTCAGGTCATGATCGTGGGATCAAGCCCCATATCAGTTCTGCACTCAGAGAAGAATCTGCTTGAGAGTCTCTCCCTCTCTCTTTCTCTCTGCCCCTCCCTCCATTGTGTGTACTCTCATCCTCTCAAATGAATAAATAAATCTTTTAATAAAATAACATGAAGCACCTGAGTGGCTCAGTGGGTTAAGCCTCTGCCTTTGGCTCAGGTCATGATCTCAGAATCCTGGGATCGAGCCCCACATGGGGCTCTCTGCTCAGTGGGGAGCCTGCTTCCCTTCTTTTCTCTCTGCCTGCCTCTCTGCCTACTTGTGCTCGCTCTCTCTCTTTGTCTCTCTCTCTCTGTCAAATAAATAAATAAAATCTTTTAAAAAGAGGGGATAAAGTTGGTAATGATTATAATCATAATAATGACAACCATATCATCACTAATATGCTCAGACATAGTTGTGAGTATAAGTATTAAACCTTGTAAATCTTACATTTTACCCTGTGATAAGTACCATTAGTATCTCCATTTTACAGATGAGGACACTGAGGCACATGATTAGGAAATTTGCTGAAGTTCATCTAGGCATTACCTCATAAAACAAGGTTTTAAACCCATACAGTCTCATGCAGAAGTCTGTACTCTTAACCCATTTTACCATACTGCCTCTCTATGATAGTTCATATTATTCCTCAAATAGTTCTTACAATAAATAAAACTCGTCTAATTTTCAAGAACATATTTAAAGCCTCTAAGAAAACTGTTATGGCCAGAATATGAAATTATAATTAGAAGCAGTGTACCCATAATGCTGCTCTGGCTCAGATCTGTGTCTTTCTCTAAACAATGTTAGGAGGTGGAGGTTGACCTCTTCAATGATGTGAGTCGAGTCGCAGAATGGAGCTATGCAGGAAAGCATAAAATTCTCCTTATCCCATGCAAATCAGTGAAGTATTTTTTTGTTTTTATTAATGTTATCCATAAAATATTAGTCCTTTTTAATTAAGTGTATTATTAATTTCCTTTTCTTACCATATATCCTAAAAGTGCTAAAACCAACTGATAACTAATACTTTCCAACTCTCTGAACTAATACAGTGACAGAGTTCTTGGAAAGTGGAAAGAACAAAAAATTATTGGAAATATGCCCAAGACCAAAAGAATACCTCAAGAACTGTAATCAATGTTAATTCAGTAATATGTTGTTCTCATATTTTGTATTACATCTATGTCAGCCCCAAATCTCTATGAAATGAGGTATAGAATATTTTATATAAGGTAAGAAACAAATAAATGCATTTCTGAATAAATCAGCTGCTAGAAATCAAACTTCTATTTTGGAATTGAAGGGCAGGTAAGAGAGGAGGAACCTAAATAATGTTAAGTGTATGGTATACGACCAAAATAAATCCACACTGATTGTTTAATTAGTTAAATTTCAACCTCCAATTCATTTCTCTATAGTTGTGTGTTAAAAGCATCACATGCAATATTTCATTTTATGCTTAAAACCAACAAGTGAGTTATGAATTATTAGCATTTCTCATTGACACATGATGTGAATGAAATTACTTCATCCAGAAGAGACCTAGTACTGAGGCAATATAGTGAGGTAAGGAATGGACAGAACTCCTATGGAGGATATAAAGGATCCTCCTTTTCCACTTTTTGAAGGGGAAAAAGCCCTGTTTCTTCTTTTTCAATTTTGGTGAGGGTCATCTCTGACAGTCACTGCTACAGCCATAATTTGGGTCAAATGTTTCTCCCACTACTAAAAGGTCAGAGTATCCCATATTTTTTCCATACTTTATATTTGGGACAGAAAATCTGTTAAAGTTTAGGATAATGAGAAATGTAATCTCAGTTAATATTTGAAAGTTAGCACTTTTTTAACAACTGAAGAAAATATTCCTTCTCCTTCAAATGTAGACAATTTTGAACTGAGATAAACATATGGGATGATCTCCATAAATATCAAGGAATGGTATATAGCATATTGCATTTTAGAGCTTAAAAGTGCCACACTGAAAGCATCCAAGTTTTCAGGAATGAAGTAAAAGTGTTATAATTGCTTTATGTACATCAATTTCAAAGACTCAAGGTAAATAAACAAAAAATATACTATGGGTACTAAGCAATTGAAATAATATTGAGCTTAGTATGCTACGTCTTCAGGAACTTACGGATATCTGTTTGGAGAGGACTTTTTTTTTTTTTAAGTGTGGTTTTATATTTTAGCCCAAAAAGTAGTTGCTTATTCTGTATCTAGAGTTTCTAAAAGAAATTTCAAGTCAACCCTTTTCCTTCTGCTCAGTTTAAAAATCCAAAATCCCTTCTGAAAAATGCAACATGTTTATTTACTCAAGAGAAGTTCTTTTCAATTTTCATTATTCAGAAAAAAAATTAAGTCAATTTATATGATTAACTCATCAACCATAACTTCATATTTAGAGAACTTCAGAATTATAAAAAAAAAAAAAATTGCAAAAACCCTACTTTTCATCTCCCAGAAATCTAACTTGCATGAATACTATGAATTTTATTTTCTTTCTTCTTTCCTTCCTTTCTTTCTTTCTTTCTTTCTTTCTTTCAGATTTTAATTCTTTGTCAGAGAGAGAGAGAGCACAAGCAGAGGGAGTGGCAGGCAGAGGGAGAAGCAGGCTCCCCGCTGAACAAGAAATCCAACGTGGGACTCAGTTCCAGGACCCTGGGATCATGACCTGAGTCGAAGGCAGATGCTTAACCAACTTAGCTACCCAGGCATCCCATGAATTTTATTTTCTATAATGTATCACTTATTTTTCTATCTATCATCTATCATCTATCAGTTTCTCTCTCTACTTACTTACCTAAAACCTATCTCCTCAAACATATTCTTTAAGTTGGATTGAGTGTGGAGAGTGACAAAGCCATTATCAGTTCCCCCATTTTTCCTGTTAAAACTATCTTTAATATGCGGAGATAGAAACTGAACTAACTGAAAATTCATGTTTCCAGGCCACTATGTTCCAGGGGCAGAGAGATTGAGGGAATGAGGAATGTGACGTAATTCTGGATAATGACATTTAGCTAGAGTATGTTGGGTATTTTTCTAAATTTTTATTTGTTAAAATTTGACAAATGTATGGATTGCTTTTCCTCCTCCTCATCGTGTCTTTCTCCTCCTCCTCATGCTCCTCCTTCTTCTTCTTGCATTGAACATGAATATGATGACGGGAACTACAGCAAACATCTTGAAATCATAAGATAATAATGACCAAATTTATAAAAAATAAATATTAAATAGTAGATTCTAGGCAAAATAATGAAATACTAGGCAGATGCATATCATTTATATGAGAATATTTTTGGCAAGGAAACAATCACATCATATTGCAAAAGTTCTAAATGTAGAAAATACTCACAAAGGTAATTCCATTTTGTAAATATATAAGGAAGAAAGAGATAAGTGTGGAGAGTCTAGGTACTCCTGGGAAGTGAAATAAAAAAAAGTAGGGGTGACAGAAATGGTTTATACCAGATGCAGCTAATAATGAGTTGTGTTCTCAATTATAGTACTTAAGAACAGTACTAAAAGTAACCAAAAGCTAATAAGTGATTTATTGATAACATGTACCAGCTTGTTTTTCTGTTTATTTTGCAGAAATAATATTTTCAAAGACTAGAGAACTTGAAAAATAAGAATAAAAATGTCATTTATAATCATTTCACCAAATTTCCTCCCATTTTTGTCATACCACTTCAAACAAAGTGACTTAAAACAACGAATTATCAATATTTTATCTCAGCATTATGTGGGTCAAAAATACGAGCAGGATCCACAGGCTTATCTTACCTCTATAACACCTGGGCCTCTGCAGCAATAGTGTGAATGACTGTGGTGCTGAAGCTTTTCTCTGTCTCTGTTGGTCTCTCCCCCACACCCCTTATGGCCTGTCCATGCAGCTACTTTGAGGTTTTGTATGGCCTACACACAGAGTGATCTGGGTTTTTAAATGAAAGTTCAGGGATTCCTCCCCCATCTACTTCCCCTCTCAAAAAAAGAAAAGAACAAGAAACTGACAAGCCTCTTAAAGGTTAGGTCTCAAACTGGCAAGCATCAGTTCTGTCATGTTCAAAGCTTGGATTCACGGGGATGGGATATAGCCCCTACCTTTCAAATGAAGGGATGTTAAAGAATCCCTAACCATTTTTAACCTGTCATAACAGTTATTTATGTATCTATTTGAGTACTTGATTAAATGGCCAGATATCTTTCAATCAAAATGAAACTCAACATAGGTGAAGGAATAAAAATAAAACTCTAAAAAAAAAATTAACAGTATACAATAAATTGTCAGATTGATAGAGAAGGTTAAAAAGAAGCAGTACCTGGGGATAAAAATATATGTTTATAAAAAATAAAAAATTAAAAAAAAAAAAGAAGCAGTACCTATAGTGACTAATTTAACTGAAACATCCAGTTAGTTTTCAGGCAAAGCTAGATATAGCGTTCCAACAATATTCTCTCTCTTTCACCATGGAATAACTCAAATGGAGAGACTTTGTGATAAGACCATACCTATAACAACATTGTAGCCTGGAAAAAGGGGTGTCCAGTTAGCCAGTCTGAACCACATAACCACCCCTGTAGCTAGAGAAATGGGACCATCTAACTCGATTGCCAGTTTCATTACATGGCAGAAGTATATTTCTCAAAAGGATGCATTAGACATTAGTTACCATAAAAATTTGTGTTCACGTACTTTATTTCTATTTTTTTTAATATTTTATTTATTTAGACAGAGATCACAAGCATGCAGAGAGGCAGGTAGAGAGAGAGAGAGGAGGAAGCAGGCTCCCCGTCAAGCAGAGGGCTGGACATGGGGCTCGATTCCAGGACCTTTGGGACCATGACCTGAGCCGAAGGCAGAGGCTTTAACCCACTGAGCCACCCAGGCACCCCTGTTCACATACTTTAAAAGGACTATAGGTGTTGTAATATCATAAAAAATAAAGGCTATTTTACCATCTGCATATGTTTTTTATTTGTATTATTTGTATTCTTAATTAATACCTGCTATTAAGTAGACTTATAGTTATTTTAAATACGAGAAAATTAACAGTACTTATTGCAGTTTAAATAGCAATAACTATGACTTGAACATATGCCAGAGAAATATATCTCAAGATTTTACATAGAGCAATAATTTTCAAAATACCATTGTATCTTGTTAAATATGCACAGAGAATTAAATTATAAGAACAAAGAATCACAGAGTAGAAGGATGTATCTCCCCCATTTGAGCATTAGCCCAGGCAACCAGACCAACTACTGACATTTTTTCTAGGTCAGCCTTAAAATAGTCTGTCACTGGAAGGTTAAAAATCACTCCCTGTCAACCATTACCCATCAGCACCAACATCAAGCACAGGAGAGATAATAGCTGAAATGAAGGTCTTCGGATAGAACAAAACTTACTGGGATATGGACTATCACTATTCTCAATATCTCCCCTGGATAGAGAACTATAAAGTCCAATGTGGACCAGGCTTCTGAGCTCAGTCCAATTAGTAATTGGGTTGCATTCACTGTTTTCCACATCAAGGAGACCTATGTGCCAGAGAATTTCCAGAAATATCTTTCAAATGAAGGGAGGTTAAGAAACAAAAGGTGGCATGTCTGAATTTGTCCCCATAACCTATACATGGGTTTCCTGTTTCAAGAATGTGACAGTTTTGATCAAACTCAAATTTTAGGAATACCAGTGAGTATCAAAGATGAAGTTTTTGTTGGTGGTTAGTAGATCATAAATGGGACTGTATGCTATTACGATGATGTTAGAGAGAGAAAGAGTGAATTGTTATGATAGAAAAGAATAAAAAAGCAGTCTAGGAGTTGAAGATAAGAAGATATAACTTACAGAACATGACATTTATGCATTACCCTATTGAAAACAATCTTTACTTGTCGTTTTGACCAATGTTTTCCCAACTGCTACCAGTGTCCAGGGCTCTTCAGCTGTTAAGAGGAGGCAAGGAACAGGGTGCTGAGTGATTGAGATTTCTCATATATACTTCAAAGCCCAAAGCAAATCCATCTTGATCCAAATAATTTTGTTTTTTATTAATGTATGTGGGTGGACTTCCATGAAGAATTTTACTTGAAGGAAACAGTCCATAGCTATAAAAATCTAGACATTATTGAGCTAGATTGGTGGTTTCTTCAAATATTAATAAAGATTTGGTTATAATTGTCATGTCATTATAAATATTATATGCATTATAATGCATGTATATCAGAGATTTTTAAAGGATATATGACCTATTTCACTTTCAATTATTAAAGAAGGTGATATGTCTCATTAAAATCAATCTTAATAATATTTTAATGAAAGAAATGTGATTGATTCTGCATCTCTCTTTTTATCAGTTTTATTTAGAAATTTGTGGCTTAGCAATTTATGAGCTTTCTTTAATGTATTTCATAACTGTGTTTAATAACTTACATACCCGAAAAAAATACCATGAAATAGACACAGATCTAAAAGGAAGAAGGACTTTGGTGGATGTAATGATGTTATGCTGGTCTGCATATTTAACTCAGACAACCACATGTTCACAGATTTTTATTGAAAAGTTGCTAATAAATACTTGGGAACTAATGGAATGTTTGTTTATTTGTTTTTAAGTTGTTAGTAAATTGACTTAAATCTCTCCTGAATCTTTTCATTTAGATTTTTAAAGAGAGAAGACAGTTATATTTTCGATAATCCTTTTATTTTTATTTGCATTATATAAGAGATTGTAAAGGTATTACAAAAAATCTTATTATAACTATAAAAATCATGTAACAGGTACAACTCCAAATACCTGTTTTTAAAATTACACTGTCCATGGCACAGGTTTCTTTTGAAAAGCATTAACTTTCCACTTATTATAAAAAAGTTACTTTTATGTTGAAAGAACAGAACTTTTAAATTTATTTTCAATTATATAACAGTACATCAATAGGTTATTACTAATAGTCTCTTGTCATTCAACAAAATGTCAACAAACTCTGAACAAAATTTTTTTGTGATAGAAAAATAGATAATTCATCTTTAACTTTGACAACCTTTCTTTTAGGGACTACATGGAGGTAACTAGTAAAATGTTGGGATATGTAAGTTTTAAGAAATCTTAACAAAAAACACAATACAATTCTACAATTCAAATGGGTTTTATTATAACACTCACCATATTTGGGATATGTGGTATTCAAATATAGTATATTGAAGAATGTGAAGGCATATGCCAGTGAAAACAAACTTACAAAGCCTTTGCCTCCCTGAGAACACATGCCCTGCAAAATGAGTGAGAGTTCCAATGTAAGACATATATTAAATTGCAAAAACTAAATGCTGCCATGATTTAGGTAAAAAAAAAAAAAAAAGGCAATCTAGTATTTCTTCCTGTACTTACACAAAACATAATAAGCACACTGATGTATATGTTTGCCATTGTGTAGACAACAATATTCTGCCAACAGTCTATACCTTTTTTTTTTTAATCTGAAGGGTTCTCCTATTTACTCTTACTTTATAGAGAACTCAGTGCCTTTTTGTTTTTTATTTATTTATTTATTTATTTATTTATTTATTTATTTGACAGACAGAGATCACAAGTAGGCAGAGAGAGAGGAAGAAGCAGGCTCTCCACCAAGCAGAGAGCCCAATGTGGGGTTCGATCCCAGGACTCTGGTATCATGACCCGAGCCGAAGGCAGAGGCTTTAACCCACTGAGCCACCCACGTGCCCCCAGTCTATACCTTTTTGATTGCTGTTAGAATTCAGCTTATATGCCATTACCAGGGAGAGTAAATCTCATTAGGTCGGTGCTCAAAAGTCTTCACGTGCTTCCCCTTGGCTACAGATAATGTGCAGATGACTCACCATGGCAATCATGTCTCCTATTTTCATATCTGAATCATCCTCTCTACGTAATCTTCCCCAGAAAAATGAATTATACGCATTGGTTATATTGAGAAACTTTTAACTGGATTTGGCCTATGTTTCCCCACCTTAAGACTTGTGCTATTTTAATTCCTTCTGTCTTTCTCTTACAATAATTACTGCTTCTACAAACCCTACTTCCTTCAAACCCACCACATCATAATTCTTTTCCTCATTTATATCCTCCTGAATTAGAACTACCAATTATGTGTGTGTGTGTGTATATATTCATGGCTGTGTGTGTATGCGTTTCATCAACACAGTGGGTACTTACTTGACAATGGGAATGAGTTCTTTCTCAACTACATTAAAGAGA
Source organism: Mustela lutreola (assembly GCF_030435805.1). Lineage (NCBI taxonomy): Eukaryota > Metazoa > Chordata > Mammalia > Carnivora > Mustelidae > Mustela > Mustela lutreola. The sequence continues at coordinate 17,316,068 of NC_081290.1, forward strand.
AGGATCATGCCTTGCTCATGTTTATACTCTAATATCCCTGGATCAGCTATAAATAAGGAATAACTTGTCAATTTCTTAGCTTTCTATCAGTTCAGCATCAGAAACAATATTAAATGTTCTTCCCATATTATTTATGTTTTTCTAAATTATTATATATATAATTATTTTGTATAATGTTAATATTGCTTTTATAATTTAAAATTGTGATTATTTTCCTAGATGAATTATAGTTAACATAAGAAATTATGAATACTTTTATAATAATGTAAGATCATAAAGGAAAAATGTATAAAAATATTTCATTACAGAAAGAAATACTTAAATTTAGTATTTATACACATAATGAGGGAAACATCTTGTACCATAATTACTAAGCATTGATAGGTTCAATGTCCAATTTTACTAGTTATCCAAACACATAAACTAAATAAACGCTGAACTTGACATTCCACATACCTACTTACAAAATCTTGGAAGATAATAATGTATTTTTTAAAGCCACTTAATAAACATTCAGCTACGTCTCTTTTTTTAAATAATAAGTTTTTTCAATTAAATTAGAGAAGTGAAAATGGCTTATGCTTTTATTTGATGTGAACCCTACATGTCAGAGTTAATGGTGGACAATTCCAGATAACACAAAGGAATATACTAGCTTAGGGTATTTTTTCTGATGTGTAACTTTTTTATTATAATAAATATTTCTTTATTAAAATCTCATGTTATCTGTTGATGGAAAGTACATTAGATTAACATCAGACATTGAAAGCACTACTGTAGATTTTTTTTTCTTTTAAAGATTTTATTTATTTGACAGACAGAGATCACAAGTAGGCAGAGAGGCAGGCAGAGAGAGAGAGGAGGAAGCAGGCTCCCCACTGAGCAGAGAACCCGATGCAGGGCTTGATCCCATGACTCTGGAATCATGACCTGAACCGAAGGCAGAGGCTGAACCCACTGAACCACCCAGGCACCACTACTACTGTAGATTTTAAATTGAGTTGTTACAAAATACTTCACTGACGAGTACTGAATTTAGAGAATTGCTTAAGAAACCCATTGGGATAAAGAAGATGTGATATATATATATATATATATATATATATATATGCAATATATATTATATAAATACATAATATATAATATATTTATAATTCATATACTTATAATCATATAATTACATATAAATATATTATAAATATATTTATATTCATATTATTTTCATATTCATATTTTATTCATATAAACAGTGTATTTATTTTCATATTATTTGTCTGTTTAGATATAGTATAAATTGTATCTATTACATGCCTTATATATTATATAACATGTTATATAATTTTATATAAATCATATAAATTTATATTTACATAATATATAAAATAATATATCATATAATATATTATATATTTATGATGGACATATTTATAATTACACAATTATATATAAATAAATCATAATTATATTAGGCATATAATATATATTTATGTAATTTATATTTATGTTTATGTTTTATTTGTTACATTATATATTTATATTATATAAATTATAGATGTAATATAATCTGTAATATGATTATAGATTATATAAATTTATATTTATATAATATATATAACACAATTAGTACCGTTGTAATTATATAATTATATATAATATGTATAATGAAAATACTATTTTTAAAATTCTGTTGTCTCATAATTTGTTATTAAATGGTACATTTTATTGACTATTATTATTTCCCATTGAATTATTATTTCTAAGATCAGCAACTAATGTTTTGAAAAGCAGAAACATATGAATGAATAGGAATGGAATATTTGGCCTCAACAGGGGAGTGCAGCTCTCCTAGTCAAAGGTTATCAAAATGTTTATTTGATCAGAAAAACAAATGATTTCTTCAGCATGAGCAGTTGCTTCTGGGTTTCTTGAATCATTGATGACTATAAAATGAATCTTTAGTGGATTTACTGCTCAGGATCTGAGTGCTAAAATCTTGGTCTTAATTTCTTCAACTCTCAACACTGAGTGTGCCTGTCTGACAAAAGAATATCCCTAGAAATATTAGTAAGTGTGTAAGAAGTCTTTCTGAAGCTGCTCTATGTGTCTATATGTTGACATTTACTAAAGTAATTTATGGTTGAGGCAAATACTTTAGTTTTTCTCCATTCTGAAGAGAAGATTAAAGTGTACAATATGAAAATGGTGAGCGTAGTGTTCCCATCTTCCTACTCAAAATTTCAAAACATTTAAGATGTATGTAGACATCTTGCTCCAGAGGGAAATATCAGAAAACCTTTCTCTGGTATACTTGATTTTTTCATTACGTATCTTTTAAATAAATACCAATTGACTGTTGAAGGTAACTCACTTACAGGCCTTAATTCTGAAGTAAGTCTCATGACCTGTTTTCAAGGAGGACCAATCCTAGTGGAAGAGATCAATGCTATGACCACAAATGTGTGCAGAGTACGTGAACAGAAAGAGAGGACAGTGATTCCAAACTGAAGTTGGCTTAAATACAGCTTCCTAAAGGAAATGTCAGACCGAATTTCAGTAGGTGAACAAGGATTATTAGATTTAGAGAGGAGAAGAAGATATTCCAGAAGTAAAAGATAGTAACGTTGTATGGAAGTACTGTATCACTACAGTGATTCATCTGATTTGTACACCTGAAATTAGTATTATAATGTTAACTAACTGGAATTTAAATAAAAACTTAAAAGAGGGGGCACCTGGGTGGCTCAGTGGGTTAAAGCCTCTGCCTTTGGCTCAGGTCATGATCCCAAGGTCCTAGGATTGAACCCGGAATCGGACTCTCTGCTCAGCAGGGAGCCTGCTTTTCTCTCTCTCTGTCTCTGCCTGCCTCTCTGCCTACTTGTGATCTCTGTCAAATAAAAATAAAAAAAAAAAAAAAAAAAAACTTAAAAAGATAGCAAATGCTAAAAAGAAAAAAAAAGTAGCATGTTATATCTGGGGGAAACCAAACTAATAAGGAACTTCAGAAACATAAAATGCAAGGTACCACATGACTAAAGACAGGTCTGAGAAATAGTCAGAGAGCATATTATGGCCACCTTTGAATGTTATTATGTAAAGCGCCCTATAAGAGGTAGAAAAGTCCTGGAAAATCATTGAGTGCTTTTAAATTGCATCTGAGAAAGATACCTTGTGGCTTTATAAGCTGTGAATTTGAATGAAGAAAAGAGAAAGCAGGAAGACTGCTAAAACAGAAAAATAAAAATAAGGCCCTGGTGTTTTCTATGTTGGTGTTTTCTGTGTGTGCGTTTCTAAAGAATTCATTGTTGAACAACCACCAGCACATGACAAGCTGTATTCCACTGGTGACATTCAAACACTGTATTACTATAATCTTCATAAACTTTCAGAAGTAAAAATAGACAGTGTGATATTATTCAGAAAAATCTCTCCATGCCTCATAAAACTGTGTACATGCAGTATCAAATTAAGTGACTAATTGAAATCAGCCAAGAACATGCACCTCCTAGCTTAAACTAAAATACACATAAGTTATAAAATTGAAAGGGCTTCTATGTATAATCTGTAAAGTAATTGCTTTCTCTACCAAAATTACTGCATTCAACAAGGACAGAAATTACTTGCGGTCATGCTACTCCATCCAGGGACCTCTACTCTAATCCTGTCACTTATGTCTCAATACTGGGAACAAGTTTCTATTTTTTCCCAGAGGTTCTCCTATGTCACAATCACTTTCATAAATCTCTGCATTAAAAAAAGTGTTATCAAGAAGGAAAAAATGTCAGTAATTTAAAAGTCACCTACAAAATGACACATATATATTTTGGTGTCCAACATTCATACAAATGTTTTAATACCTAAACTATAGAAGTATGTATCTACAAACAATATTTGGCATTGCATTTCATACTTTTTAAGCTTTATATAAATTGTACCACAGCTATGCTTCCTTTGGCAATTTGACTTTTTCACTCACATGCTACAAGATTTATCCTGGTTATTTCACCATTTAGTTATTCACTTTCCTATTGATGGACCTTCAGGTTGATTCCACTATTTCCCCATCACTAACTATGCTAAATTTTTTGAAGGTGTTACCCGATACACATGTATGAGAGTTTCTATGTAGTTGATGGCAAAATGACTGTTGATTTCTACAGTATACACATATTTAGTAGCTCCTCCCAAAAATTACATTTAAGTAAAAATAAATCTAAATATTATATCAAATGAAACATAATAACACATTAAGTACACCAGTTTGTGAAGTACCATGTTACATGCTGTGTTAATATTTTACATATTATCTCATTGAATCCTCCTAAAAACTAGGGCTCAGAGTGATGGTACTATGCGGGAGGCTTCACAGTCTGAAATTGGTTGAGTCATGACTAGAACCCAAGTCTGAGATCCCAGACCTCTTTCTATTTTGCCTAGCAGCCTAATCTGCCCTAACATTCCCTACACTAAGTTTCTTTGGAGAAAAATGGAAGAGGAAAGTCATTTGAAAATCTCACAAAGTACATAGAGAATACTGATATAGAAACGAATTTTAGAGGATAACACTGGAGAGGTTCTGGTTTTAGAGTCCAAGGGCACTGGTTTTAGAATCAGACAGATCTTAATAAAATTTCCTGTTCCATTAGTCAGATGAACTGTGTGAATTAGGGAAAACTAGTCATTCTGGGCCTCACTGTTATCCTTTATAACATAGTTGTGAGATTAAATATGAAATTGACAATAAAACCTCGAGTGCAGACTCAGGTAAAGAGTGCTCATTAACAGGTTAATACTATTGTTACTGCTGAAAGGTGAGCCAGAATAAGAATCGAAGAGAAAAAAAAATGTCAATATTGGTTTCTTTCCCAAAAGCAACTTGCAAATGAGTCAACAATAATACTTTCAGACATGGGTTTGACTTTGATGATCTTTCACTAAGGAATTCTTTGTTTTTTTAATGCATATTTTTAATATTAGAGAAGTTTTATCAGAAGATTCTCACCCTGGGGCGTCTGGGTGGCTCAGTGGGTTAAGCCTCTGCCTTCAGCTCAGGTCATGATCCCAGGGTCCTGGAATCAAGCCCCACATCAGGCTCTCTGCTCAGCAGGGAGTCTGCTTCCCTTCCTCTCCCTCTGCCTGCCTCTCTGCCTACTTGTGATCTCTTTCTTTCTGACAAATAAACAAATAAAAATCTTTAAAAAAGGAAAAAGAAAATTCTCACCCTGACCTGATATACCATGTGATGTGGTACTGTCATTTATTAAAACCCACTAGAAATAGATATATAAAGCAACTTCTGGTGTGATTTGTGTTCCACCCCTTGGCATGCCAAAGTATCCCACCAGTAACTAACCATAGTACCCGTTTTACAGATGGGAAACTGAGGCACCAAGATGGCTGTTGCATCAGTGAGTATATAGAGCAGTGGTTGTTGAAGCTGCCTTTCTCTGCCTGGCCCAGGTGGGAATTATGGTGGAGAGGCTGATGGGACGGTGGGGGCAGGACTGTTTGGTATCTTCCCCAACCCCTGAATCCGTAAGGAAGGTGCTCAGGGAAGGACTACAGTGTATACGGGAAACATCTCAGGAGCTCCTGACAGTCTGGAAGGGACAGTCTTTGGGAGAAACCAACTCCACCACGAACCTAGGAGGTTAGGTTAGGTGAAGACCAACTCCACCACGAACCTAGGAGGTTAGGTTAGGTGAAGCAGCCTGATCTTCAGGCCTCCTGGGAGACTTCACTGTGGTGATCCTCATGGGCAGCTGGGGATGCCTCCCAGGGTTGCTGTCTGAAATTCTGTGATTTTCCAGGAGCAGTCCGTTGGCCGGGGAACCAATAGGCACATGGGAGAGGAAGCCATCCCAGATCAGGACCAAGTGCTCATCCGTGCACGGTCTGCTCCGCTTCTCCAGCTTTTCCCTTAGGTGGTGCAGCTCGGCCCCAGTGGTCCACCTCCTTCTCCTTGCTCACACTGTCAGGCTGGGCCCTTTAGAAGAGGCAGAGTTAGACGGCGGTCACCTGGGCCATCAGGGGGTTTTGTTCACCCTCAGGCTGTCAAAGAGGTTGCAGATAAAGGGGACATAGCCGACACATCCCTGCAGGGACAGGGCTCACAGCTGCTCCCAGGCCTGGTACTGCTGCAGTGAGTTCAGTCCCCGCCAGAAGCCACTCTGACCTACGTGCTTGCTCTCGGCTTAAATGATGTTCCATTTCTTTGCTGAATGCACAGCCCTGCAGAGAACCGTCCACAATCACATTAGCCACTTTCTCCAAGTCTATGGCACCTGGCTCTTTGAGTGCTGTCTCCAACAGCTACCGAGTCTCTGCATCAAAAGATTGGATTTTACAGTCCTCTCTGCCAGGCTCTCCCATGACCATCCAGCCCCAGCAGCTCTTGACTGACGTGGGACACTAATGACAGCTCCTGCAGGATGGTCGCGCCCAGCTTGCTGGGCAGGTGCGTGTGTCCTGCTTTCCAGGCTCTGGCTGCTGGTGCCACCCGCTCACCTTGCCACCGCCGAGGCCATTTCCCAGCACGGTGTTGGAGCCTGTTTTATATATTTTTGTTTTCTGCTTAATTTATAAACTGAGGCTCAAAAAAGGAAAGAATAAGGAAATGAGGAAGGATATAGGACTAACCAGCTCTGTATCACCCTGAAACAAACAATACACTGCGACTAAAATGAAAACAAAGTCACTAAATCAAATTGTAATCAAATGTTATAAATCTTACCTCTTCTGTGAATGTTAAGGACATTGTTCTGAAAATTAGTAAGAGGAGAAAGATTGACTAAGTGTGATATTTTCAAAATAATACATAAGAAGAACTATTTCCTGCTTTTTTATTAACACATGTAAAAGGAATTTTCCGGCAGTGAACCATAAAGTAGAAGCAATATGGGACAAGCTAGGAAGTGATTATCATAACTCAGTATCTTCTTCTGCCCCCAAAATTGATCTCCATGGTTTAACATTCTGATAAATGCTTTCACTCCTCCCTCACAGCCATTAATCATTCCTGTTACAGGAGGTACCACAGTCGCTTTCCCACAGACAACTCTTCTTCGGTCATGTCCGTGTCTCCAAGCAGCACTAACACTACTTGTTGGTTGTCTTTCCGCACTTACAGCAACGAACTGAAGGTGAAGCAAAGCTACTGTTGATAATTGGCAAGATATAGTCAAGACTCAGAAACCTGCTTTCTGGATTAAGACATCCATCAATGTCTTAACCGTCCTCCCCATCTGTCTCCCATTAAAAAAAAAAAAGTATCTGAGAGGCAGGAACTTTTGAATTTTTGATATTTAGAAACGTACATATTTCACAGAAAATCCTTTTAGTCCTTTTCCCCTGATTTCATTGTCATTGAAATTTTTAAATGAATCGGCACTGTGATCCTGAAATTTCCACTTCATGTAATTTTAATTTACTATTTAATACTATTTACTATTTAATTTACCATTTTATACTATTTTATCTGTTCCTATAGAAGAAATAAGGGAATCACAAAAATGATTAAATTTCTCTTCTACTTATGTAAATAATAAATCAAATGAGTGTAGTTTTATCAAATCCCTAAGTGGTACACAGGAGAATTTCTTAACTGTGCCCTATCAGTCAATAAGAGCCATACACGTGTGCACACATATGGACGAACATACACACAGCCATGAGACCACAGCAGAAGGTTTTCAAAAGTGTTGTGAAGCAGAGAGTTTCTTTTCACAGATGGAATATATTTGAGTAACAGTCTGGTTTAATAGACCTTATTGTCATTCATATTCCTGTGTTTACTGAGAAGGTAAAATAGATTTCAGTATTTTCACCTAGTTTTAACAGCAGTAGTGCACATTATTTTTATTGAACTTTATTATGCATAACGTATCTTTGTAAATGTCATTATTTGTGATTCTCACAACAACTAGGAAGTAGGCAGTGTGGGATTATTCTTTATCTGTGGATAATGAACCTGGGATTTATACAGTCATGTGGCTAGTGGGCAGTGCTGAAATAATAATCCAGCCTCTCTGATATTCTCATATCACTGCTCATTTTCCTTTATCAAATAATCTGTTAAACTCCAGTGACCTTTAAAAATACTTCTTAAATCAAAATATATAATATTCAAAAGAATGAGAAAATGCAATATGTCAAAACAAGAACTTGTCAGGCACCGAATGAAACACCCGGAACCAAAGATGAGTGAGATAAAAGTCGAGTTCTCACTAACTTTAAGGTCTAATAGAAGGGAAATTATATTTTAAGAAATTATAATACAACATATTTAATAAAATAGCGCTATATAGAATATGTCTCATAGTAGCAAGAGATGAAGATTGATGTATAACCAGATCTTAGATCATGGAAATCCTTAAATGCCAATACAAGGAATGGATGATTTGTTTAGTTGTGTTTCGTTTTTTTTTTTTTTTTTCTTACAGGTAATAAATACAAATGAAATATAAGAAAGATAATAACAAAATGACTTGTATTTTGAAATTTCATATCAGCAGTAATATAAAGAATAAATTGGAGGGATATGAGAGAATTCAGAAGCTCTTTTTTTTTAATTTTTTATTTTTTATAAACATATATTTTTATCCCCAGGGGTACAGGTCTGTGAATTGCCAGGTTTACACACTTCATAGCACTCACCAAAGCACATACCCTCCCCAATGTCCATAACCCCACCCCCCTTCTCCCAACCCCCCTCCCCACAGCAACCCTCAGTTTGTTTTGTGAGATTAAGAGTCACTTATGGTTTGTCTCCCTCCCAATCCCATCTTGTTTCATTGATTCTTCTCCTACCCACTTAAGCCCCCATGTTGCATCACCACTTCCTCATATCAGGGAGATCATATGATAGTTGTCTTTCTCCGCTTGACTTATTTCACTAAGCATGATACGCTCTAGTTCCATCCATGTTGTCACAAATGGCAAGATTTCATTTCTTTTGATGGCTGGATAATATTCCATTGTGTATATAAACCACTTCTTCTTTATCCATTCATCTGTTGATGGACATCTAGGTTCTTTCCATAGTTTGGCTATCGTGGACATTGCTGCTATGAACATTTGGGTGCACGTGCCCCTTTGGATCACTACATTTGTATCTTTAGGGTAAATACCCAGTAGTGCAATTGCTGGGTCATAGGGCAGTTCTATTTTCAACATTTTGAGGAACCTCCATGCTGTTTTCCAGAGAGGTTGCACCAGCTTTCATTCCCACCAACAGTGTAGGAGGGTTCCCCTTTCTCCGCATCCTCGCCAGCATCTGTCATTTCCTGACTTGTTGAATTTAGCCATTCTAACTGGTGTGAGGTGATATCTCACTGTGGTTATGATTTGTATTTCCCTGATGCTGAGTGATATGGAGCACTTTTTCATGTGTCTGTTGGCCATCTGGATGTCTTCTTTGCAGAAATGTCTGTTCATGTCCTCTGCCCATTTCTTGATTGGATTATTTGTTCTTTGGGTGTTGAGTTTGCTAAGTTCTTTATAGCTTTTGGACACTAGTCCTTGGGAGAAGATATTTGCAAACGACATATCAGAAGCTCTTTTAAAAATAAAGAAGAGAGGAGAGAGAGATTAAATAGTTATGAAAAACACAAAGTGGCAGATTTATATAACATATAACAACTAAATATGGAAACAATGAGTGCTTCCAGAATATTTATAGAGAAAATAGTGGATAAAGGTACCATCCGACAAAACACGAATGGATGATAAAATACAAGTCTTAAGGGAGGATGTTAAAGGAAAGTTGTTTCATGGCATCTGACCATTCTGAGTTTGAAGGGCATAGGGGACAGTGAAACACAAAACCCTAATGAGAGCCTGAACTAGGAAGAAAATGATTACTGAAAGAATGGCTTTAATAAAAATAATTGCAAATCTGAAAATCAACCAGTTTCTGGAATTTTGTGTTGTTTTTCTTTTAAAGACAGGGAAAAAGGGAAGAATTTCAGCTAGGTTCCTCAAGTACCAAAACCACTTGCAAGTTTAAAGTTAACCATATTTTATCTAAAGTTATCATTAATAAATAGCATTTATAAAATAAGAATTATTAAAATAAAAATATTAAAATAAAAATATTAAAAATAAAAAATAAAATATATCATTAATAATATCATTAATCCTGAATAGGACACAATGGAATGGGATCAGTTGTTTAGGATCCTTTTTATAGGAATGTGTTTGTTAAAAAGAAATATAATTAGACATTAAGAAAATATGAATCATATTTCCCTACTTCCGTTGGTAGATTATAATCAGCTGGGGCTAATGTATGACAAATGAAAAACAGTGGATGGGACTTCCTTTACCATAAACAAGTATTTCAATTTGCAACATTGAACACTGAGAGTATGGTAAAGTAGCCATCTATTTATTGTCACTAAGATGCCCAGTAAAAATTTGAAAAAAACAGGAGTTATTAGATCCTTCATGACACCAATTAAGACAGATTAAATTTCCTTTTCATTTTCCATATTCCAGAACCCTAAACGATCCAATTTATATAAGATGCATTTGGGTTCAACTATACATAAAAAGAATATCATACAACTGAAATTTTTGCTGCCTAGACAATAATATACTGAATACTTTATAGTTAGCTTTTTACATGGTAAAATGTAATTCTCTCAAAGATAGAAATATGATTGTATTCTGAGACCTTAACTGGTTAAAATAAATTTTACTTAAAGGATACCATTAGCTATCTATTGTAGGAGGAACAAGCTCTCTCTCTAGTAAAGTTAAAATATGAAGAACTTGAAGTAGAAACAAAACATAACCATGAATAATACACTTTATAGTGTATAAGAAATAAATTAAGGGGAGGGGAATGTCCCACAAGGGCCTATCCTGAAGGAATCTATGGCCCAATGTGTTATAAGGATGACTAATTGTACAACTTAAAAACAACTCAGATTTTCTATAGATATAGGCAATTAGAAAAAGTAACGTGGTAATTGGTTTCAAGTCTATTGCAAAAATGACTAACATGATCAAACGTATTAATGTTTTCTATCTTACCAAGTTATAATACACAAAGATGAAAATATTATTTTATTTCAAAGCTATGGTATATTTTCATTTATATAAATGAAGACATATATAACAAGGACTCTGAAAATTTTATTGACTAGCTTCCCATTAAATTTTAAAACTACTGAAAACAGAATTCAAATTTTTCATACAAAAACTTATCACCAGTGGTCAGAAAAAGAAGCTATATTCATGGGATTTTATATAAAGAAAAGTCTGCATAATAAAAAGTGCAAATTTTTAAAGAAATTGACATACATAATTGAATCTATTGGAGTCCCAGTCCCAATACTTACTATTAATGAGTGATTAAACTATCTATATTTCTCTGATTAATTTTCTCATCTGTTAAATAGGAATAACAATAATATAGATATGAAATAGTAGTTATTAGATTGGTAAGTATAATATCAACCAAATCTCCTCATACATAAACACTCTCAAAACAGAAAATGTAGGTGCTTCACTGTAGAGTCTTGTTCTGTCATAGAAAACACACTTCCCTTCAGTTTGTAACGAGCAAGTTGTGTGACCCCCTGACATTTCCTTTCTCTATCAAGTTTTCCCCATAAAACCACATGAACAAATTAATCACATTCTTCAAGATTTTGCTCAAAACTTACCTTGTCAACGTTTATTCTGAATTGTAAAACTCACTTTCATAATTATTGTACCAGTGTATTATACTTTCCAACCTAATATTATACTTTTCCACCCTTAGTATCCCTCATGCCTCTTAAGTTGGTCTATTGTTTTTCTTTATTACAGAGCAGTAATCTTCTCTTAACATACAATATATCTGTTTATTTTATATATATTTTTTATAAATATAAATATATATATATTTTATATATATATATATAAAATGAACAGATATATAAAATATATATTTATATATATTTATATATTTATATATATGTAATATATATTACATATATATATATAAATATATATATTTTAAGATAGAGTCTGACATGAGGCTTGATCCCAGGACGCTGAGATCATGATCTGGACCAAAATCAAAAGCCAACCACTTAACCAATTAAGTCACCTAGGCATCCCTATATTTATTATTTTTTATCTGCATTTCCTTCTTAGACTGTAGACAACAGGAAATGGATATGAATAATATGAAGGGACATAATAAATTAGATAGTTCTTGATTCTAAGGAAAAAAATATTTTCCATGAATATTACCTAAAATAGAGGGAAAAGGAAAAAAGTTCCTATTCCAACATTTATAAACAAGCAAACATCAGAATGATAAAATCTCCTGGAGTCAGCGGGAATGGGGAATAAGGCATACTAATCTACTTTGGAATTGTTACCTATCCAATAGTCACTTATGCAACATTATTAGGTAATTCTAAGCATTTTACCTAACTCACTGAATTGCCTTTTGAAATCTATTTCTCTCTACATCATTATATTTGGAGATTTCATTTAACATGTCAATCTCTCTTATCCATATAGTTGTTCAGAATACATTTTTGTTAAAGAGAATATTAGAAGTATTTTCAAGACAAGAACTGGGTGTTTGAGAATAAGATACAATGTTATAAAAGGCTTTAGATATTCAAATGTAGAAATTCATATTTCTCTGCTTTTCCAACTCATCTGTAGGGTGTAAGACCTGTAGTCTCCTTGGATTCCATGGAATTTATTTTATTTCTTTTTAGCATAGTGATATATCTCAGATATGCATCCTCCTCACTTTGAAAGGACACCACTCTGGGATGTGCTTTGCATTTACATAATGCAGGGAACACTTAAAATTGTTGGGGAATCTCTGTTTAGGACTCTTCTTCAAATATTGCATTTAGGATGGTTACATTTCTTATCACTGACCCTTTCACACTGGTTTAGTGTACTTTTTAGGCCTGGAAAAAGATTAGCTTTAGCTAAACCACAGACATTTTTTAGAGACACAAATGTTTCATAGAGGTCCCAGAACTGACAGAGCTGAATCTCTTTATTCTCTGAAATCTGACAGAATTTAAGTTCAAAGACATGAGAATACAAGGCACAGATTGTTTTATTGAGAATAACAAAAAAGTTGATCTGTCTAGTTTATATATGATAACTACGGTCATTGAAATCTAAAATAACCATTTAGACATTTTAATTTCTTGAGTTCAGCTAAATATAAACAAGTTTACAAATTAATATATCTTACACACAAAAGCTTGATTTAAAAACAAAACAAAACAAAAAAACAGTGAATGTCTACTACACAAAAGGTGCATCTGTTGTTCCCAGAGAATTAAAAGTTGAGTAAGAAACAATCCTGATCCTCAAAAAGTTTACAGTTTTAACAAATTAAAACAAATTTAGGTTTATAGGGAGTACAAAACAGAATTGCCTAATATTGACTGTACAGGTTGCACTTGATAAGACATTGAAGAATCTTTGTCCTTTTGCTGAATGACATAAAGTGTTTCTAGCTAGAGTAAACAACATAAAAAAGGCATACAGGCATGAAGTTGTTCAGATTATTAGAGGATTTCACGGGAGATTGTTTTGAATGGAACTTTAGTGTCATGAGACACTGTAGGTAAGAAAAAGTTGGTAAAAGAAAAGTGAGAGAATTGTTTAAAGCCATAAATTTTCTTCATCTTAAATGACAAATTTAAGAAAATAGATTTTACTATATTTGCAATGAAAATTTTGAAAGCATTTGAAGTGTCATTGTTTAAAAGAATTTTAATTATTTTAGACAGAAATGTAATAATTAGAGACTGGAGTATTAATTAAAACTTAAAATGGGGCTTTCTGCTCCTCCCTGTGTAACAGACAGCTGCATCTTCTGGTGCAGTGCCAGCCACATCCTCAAGACATAATGATGAAAGTCGGAGTAAACAAATTTGGCTGTACTAGGCTCTTAGGCACCAGAACTGCTTTTAACTCTGGTGAAGTAGGCATTGTTGCCATCAGTGATTCCTTCATTGACCTGCATTACATGGTCCACAAATTCTAGTATGATTCCATCCATGGCAAATTCAACCACACAATGAAGACTGAAAAAGTGAAAATTTCATCAGTGGAAAACCCTCTGCATCCTCCAGGAGCAAGATCCAGTCAGATCAAATGGCCCGGTACTGGTACTGAATACGATGTGGAATCCACAGGGGTCTTCATCAACATGGAGAAGTCTATGGCTCACTAGAAGGGTGGGACCAGGTGGTCATCTTCTCTGTCCCTTCTGCTGATGCCCCCATGTCTATGATGAGTGTGAAACCATGAGAATATGATAACACCCTCAATATTGTCAACAATGCTTCCTGCACCATGACCTGAATGGACCCTCCAGCCAAGGTCATCCATGACAAGTTTGGAATTGTGGACAGGACTCATGACCACAGTCCATGCCATCATTACCAGCCAGAAGACCATGAATGAGCCCTCTGGAAAGCTGTGCTGTGATGGCTAAGGGGCCACACAGAACATCTATTCTGCTCCTATTGGCACCAGCAGGGCTATAGGAAAGATGATCCCTGAGCTGAATGGTAAGTTTACTGGCATGGCCTTCTGTGCCCCTTTCCCCAATGTCTCAGTCATGCATCTGACCTGCTGCCTAGAGAAAGCTGCCAAATATGATGACATCAAGAAAGTGGTGAAGCAGGCATTGGAGGACCTCCTCAAGGGCATGTTAGGCTATACTGAGGAACAGGTTGTCTCTTGTGACTTTAACAGTGACCCCCACTCTTATATCTTCTATGCTGGGGCTAGCACTGCTCTTGATGACTACTTTGTCAAGATCATTTGCCAGTTTGACAATGAATTTATCTATAACAACTGGGTGGTAGACCTTATGGTCCAAATGGCCTCCAAGGAATAAGAGCTTCCTGGACCACCAGCCCCAGCAAGAGCAAGAGGAAGAGAAACAGAGAGACCCTCAGCTGCTAGGGAGTCCTTACCCCAACTCATCCCCTAACACACTGAAAATCTCCCAACCTCAAAGCAGTTTCCATCTCAGACCCCCTGAAGAAGGGGCAGGACTCAGGGAGCCCTCTCTTATTTCATACCATCAATAAAGTATACTGCATCCATCCTAAAAAAAATAAATAGAATTTTAAATGGATTACATGATTACATCATTACCTACAGCAAGGTACTGATAGTGATGATGATGTCACATTTTTCATCATTGACACTCTAACTTATTTACTAAAGTTCAGTCGTTGAGTGATAATCTTGGTTCATAAACTGGTCACTGAAATCACTTTGAAGATACTATATTCCTGATTTCAGGAACCTAGAGCCATAATTTAGATAAATACTCATGCAAGGAATGACATAGAGCCACTAACCTAGTGCTAAAGAAAGCCATTACCTACCTTATTTTAGGTAAAGCTGTACATGAAACAGAGTTTTTCAACTGGAATGATGGTAATTTTTTAAAAATAGTTTATTTACTTATTTGGCAAACAGAGATCACAAGTAGGCAGAAAGGGAGGCAGAGAGAGAGGGAAGCGGCCTCCCTGCTGAGCAGAGAGCCTGACACAGGGCTTGATCCCAGGACCCTGAGATCATAACCTAAGCCGAAGGCAGAGGCTTAACCCACTGAGCCACCCAGGTGCCCCTCAACTGGAATGATGGTAATTTTTAATGACAGTTTACAGATCTGCAGTATGAAAACAGAGTTAAAACTCATTTATTGAAAAATATCTTGTACGATAAAATAAAAAACACATGAAATCCTTAGGACTAAGTCAAGCAAAACATAATCCTTAAGGACAAGTAGAAACTTTGTTCAGAGTGATTAAAGAAACTCTAAAACAAACAAAAACTGGAAGAGACAAATAACTGTGAAGAAAAAAACTATGCTTATGATTATGTCTCAAAGTGTAAAATATCAATTCTAAAATTGATCTATAGATTCAATATAATCCCAATCAAAAGACCAGCATAATTTTTTTGTGGAACTAAACAAGCTTATTCTAAAATTTAAGAATAGGAAAGGTCATTCTAAGAATAAAAAATAGAAGAACTAACTCTACCAGATTTCCAGACTTACTATAATGTTATAGTAATTTAGTCAATGCAGTAGGCAGAACAATGTTCCCCTAAAGATTTCCATGCTTTAACTCCCAGGGATGGCGAATATGTTATTTTATATGGTAAAAGGTATTTCGTAGTTGTGATTAAGTTTAAGCACCTTAAAACAGGAAAATTATCCTGGATTATCTGGGTTGCCCCCCAAAATAAGGAGGTTATCCTGAATTCTCTGGGTGGGCCAAATCTAATCAATGACTCATACAAAAAGGAAAAAAGGAAGAAAGAAAGACAAAAACACGAGGTAAATGTGACCATAAAAGAAGGATATGAGAAGTTAGTCTGAGATAGACTCAACCCAATATTTCTACCTTTTATCTATAGATTGCTACCTTTTTATAGATCTATAGATCTATAAAGAGCTAGAGATACATCTTTATAGATGGAACCAAGGATTGCAGGTAGCACCTAGAAGCTAAGAACAACTCTCAGTCCTATAATCAAAAGAAAAATGAATTCTGCCATCAAGCTAAATAAACCAGAAAACAGAGTCTCCTCTAGATACCCCAGAAAGGAATGCAGTCCTGCAACACTTTGAATTTGCCTAATAAGACCAATATCATATGTATGACCTATAGAACTGTAAAAGAATACAGCCACTTCATTTATGGGAAGAGGAGGAGGAGAAGAAAAAAGACTGGTTTCCAATTATGCATGGAAGGAGCTTAGAAGTCACTAGACTGTCCTAACAAGTAAATGCTAAACAGAATTAAATATCAAAAAGTTTTCTTGACTCTGTAAGAAAGTGGAGGACACAGGGCAAACTGTTACAACCAGCATTGCAGTGGCACACAGATGAATACAGGGAACCAAGACTTATCAGAGTAAGGACTTGTGAGTAGAAACTGCCTTTGGGAACAGTACTTAGGTAGGAAAACTTGAACTGTAATTCACTAACTGCTGAAGCCTTGGTACAGATAATTCTGAGAGTTAAAAACTCCAGGAGGACCCAGTTATAGGAGGAATGTGGGTGGCACATTTCCTAATTTTTACCTCAGCAGCTTGATGAGGTTCTTATCGTAAATATTAGAGAGAAATTCCCTCTTGCTTCCAACAAGAAAAGGGAAAGAGGAACCATTTTAAAATATACCAGAACACTCTGTTCTTTTTTTTTTTTTTTTAAAGATTTTATTTATTCATTTGACAGACATAGATCACAAGTAGACAGAGAGGTAGACAGAGAGAGGAAGGGAAGCAGGCTCTCCACTGAGCAGATAGCCTGATGCGGGGCTCAATCCCAGGACCCCGAGACCATGACCCGAGCCGAAGGCAGAGGCTTAACCCACTGAGCCACCCAGGTGCCTCAGAACACTCTGTTCTTAACAAGGCCTGCCCTCACATGAAACTAGTTAATCAAAGCCTAACATCGAGAGATATATTATCAGAACCTAACTGACTGGGAGTGGGGAATTATTCAACTCCAGCTGGCCCTAACCTTCCACATGGAGGAATGGGAATATCCAACTTCAGCCCCTTCTAGCCTTCCTTCCCCTCCTAAATGGGAAGAAAAATCTGAGGAACTCTTGTAAAATTCACTATCCAAAGACTGAGACTTAATCATTGGAATGATTCTTTCCCTCCACTCCTCACCACTGTATTACTAAAGATCTATTTATAACAGTTACTTTCGCCCTGGACATCATGTCCAGCTATCAAGAAAAAAAATCACAACACATAACAAAAAGCAGAAACAAACAAACAAAACAAAACAACAACAACAACAAAAACCCTGCTACACGTTAAAGGCATAGAGCAAGTAACATAATCAGAGATGTTGGAATTATCAGACCAAGAATTTAAAACAACTAAAAACTATGATTAAAATCGTAAGTGCTCTAAAGGATAAAGTAGATAACATACAAGAGCAGATGGGCAATGTAAGCGGAAAGATGAAAATCCTAGAAAGAACCAACTAAAAGAAGTGCTAGAAATTAAAAAACAAAAACAAAAAAACAAACAAAAACTGTAACAGAAATAAAATAAGGCCTTTGATGGGCTTATTAGTCTGG
The DNA here is from genome assembly GCF_030435805.1 of Mustela lutreola. Taxonomy (NCBI): domain Eukaryota; kingdom Metazoa; phylum Chordata; class Mammalia; order Carnivora; family Mustelidae; genus Mustela; species Mustela lutreola. The sequence goes on from NC_081290.1 coordinate 17,334,178, forward strand.
ACACAATGGAGGAAAGAATCTATGAGGTAAAGGACATATCAGTAATAACTGTGAAACCAAAAAGAAAAAAAAAAAAGAAATGCTGAAAAATTCAAAAACTGTGGGATAACAACTACAAAAGGTATGCAGATAATGGAAATACCAGAAGGAGAAGGAACAAAAGAAATATTTGAAATAATAATTAATGAACATTTCTCCCAAATTAATGTCAGACACCAAACCACAGATTCAGGAAGCCCAGAGATGACTAAGTAGGAAGAATGCTCCCTCACCAAAACAAAACAAAACAAAAAAAGCAAAAAACAAACAAACAAAACTATATTTAAGCACATCAACTTCAAACTACAGAAAATCAAAGATAAAGAAAAAAGTTCTGAAAGAAGCCAAAGGTGGTAAAAAAAAAAAAAAAAAAAAAACAGTATTATTTATGGAGGAATATAGATAAGAATTCATCTGATGTGTCAGAAATCATGCATACAAGAAGAGAATGGAATGAAATACCTAAAGTGTTGAGAAGAAAACAAAACAAAAAGTGAATGCCCACCAATCTAGAAATTCTACCTGAGAAGTTATCCTTCAAAAGTAAAGGAGAAGAAAAAACAGAGAGATTCTCAAGGAGAGTTGTAACGTGCGGGGTTTGGGGGTAGGAAAAGAATAAATGAAACAAGATGGCATCGGGAGAGAAACAAAGCATAAGAGACTTTTAATCTCACAAAATAAACTGAGGATTGCTGGGGTGGGGGTGGGGTGGTAGCGAGAGAGTGGTTGGGTTATGGACATTGGGGAGGGTATGTGCTATGGTGAGTGCTGTGAAGTGTGTAAACCTGGCGATTCACAGACTTGTACCCCTAGGGCTAATAATACATTATATATTAATTTTTTAAAAATCCTGATTTGAATGATAAATTAAATGGCCATTCAATTTATGTCTCCAGGAAAAAAAAAGAGAGAGAGAGATTCTCAGACAAAAATTGAAGGAATTCATTTTCAGTAAGTTAGAAGAGAATAATATAGATCAGAAACTGGGATCTATGTACAATAAGGAAGAAAATCAAAAAGGGAATAAGCAAAGATAAAATAAAAAGTTTTATTTTTCTTATAATTTATTGAGCTAACAGATAAGAGTTTGTTCAAAGCAATATTAATGATGTAGTTGACTATGTATGTTTATGCATATATCTTATGTATGTATATTTGGTTATGTATGCATATATAAAAGTAAGATGAGTAACATCAATGGTATGAGAGATAAGAGGGAGGAATTAGGATTATTTCATTATAAATTACACTACCTGTAAATTGGTACAGTGTTATTTGAAAGTGGACTTGAATTAGTTGTACAGGTATACAGCAAATTCTAGGACAATTTAAAAAAATAAAAAAGGAAGTATAATTGATATGCTAAGAAAGTAAGAAAATGGAATTACATAAAATGCTCAGTTAAAACCATGACAAAAACATGGAACACAGAAAAACAACAAAAACAAATAGAAAAGAGCAATGGATGTTGCTTTTTTTATATTGATTATATCAATAATCACTTTGCATGTCAACAATCTAAACACAACGATTATTAAACAACAGAATTTGTCAAAGTGGATAGAAAAAAAAATTCAAGTGTAGTTTGTCTCCAAAAAACTCACTTTAAATACATGGACCATCTTGATCAAAAGTAAATGGATGGACAAAAAATACACTATACTAACACTAGTCAGAGTAGGAGTAGCTCTTCAGACAGAACAGACTTCAACACAAGATAAATTATCAGTAATAAACAAGGAAATTACATAATAATAAAGAAGTGAATAATCCAAGATGATTTAAGAATATTTAAGATGATTTAAGAATATTTAAGGTTTATGTGTTTAAAAAAAAGTCAAACTATGTAAGGTAAAAACTGATATAACTTCAAGGAGAAATAGATGAATCCACTGTCATTGTTAGTGAGTTCCACAGCCTTCTCTCAGAAATGGACAGATTTAGCAAACAAAAATCAGTAATAACCTAAAACACATCTCAGATCATTTTTAAAAATAAAAATCATACATCCATTCTATATTAAAAAAAAAAAACTTAAAAGCTCCACCAAAAAATACTAGAACTGATAAATGAATTCAATAAAGTCACAGGATATAAAATCAATGTACGGGAATCTATAGTATTTCCATACACTAATAAAGAATCAACAGAAAGGGAAATTAAGAAAACAATGCCATTTAAAACTGTACCAAAAAAAAAAAAAAAATGTTTAGGAATCAACTTAACCAAAGAGGTGAAAGACATGTGTTCTGAGAATTATAAAACATTGATAAAAGAAATTGAAGTTGACACAAAAAAATTGAAAGAAATTTCTTGCTCATGGGTTGAAAGAATTAATATTATTAAAATGTCCATACTACCCAAAGCAGTCTAAGTACTTAATGCATTCCCTGTCAAAATACCAACAGCATTTTTCATAGAACTAGAACAAACAATCCTAAAAATTTTATGAAACCACAAAAGACCTCAAATAGCCAAAGCAATCTTGAAAACAAAACAAAACAAAACAAAGTATCACAATTCCAGAATCCAAGTTACATTACAAAACTGAAGTAATCAGAACAGTTTGGTACTGGCACAAAAATAGACGCATAGATCAATAGAACAGAATAGAAAATCCCAAAATAAATCCACAATTATATGGTCAGTTAATTTTTGATAAAAGGAGGAAATAATATACCATGAGTAAAAGAGAGACTCTTCAACAAATGGTGTTAGGAAAACTGATAGCTACATGCAAAAGAATGGTACTGGACCACCTTTTAAGCACCATATGCAAAATTACAAAATAGATTAAAGACCTAAATGTGAGATCTGAAACCATAAAAATCCCAGAAGGAAACACAGGCAGTAACCTCTTAGACATAAGTTGCAGCAACATTTTTCTAGATATATCTCCTGAGGCAAGGGAAATAAAAGCAAAAATAAACAATTGGGACTACATCAAAATCAAAAGCTTCTTCACAGCAATGGAAACAATCATCAAAACTGAAAGGCAACCTACAGAGTGGGAGAAGATATTTGCCCATGACATACCCAATAAAGGGTTAATATCCAACATACACAAAGAACTTATAAAATTCACTATTCCCCAAAACCAAAAACTCTAATTAAAAAATGGGCAGAAGGCATGAACAGACATTTCTCCAAAAGAGACATACAGATGGCCATCAAACACATGAAAAGATGCTTATCATCACTAATCCTGAGGGAAATGCAAATCTAAACTACAATGAAATATCACCTCACACCTGTCAGAGTGGCTAAAACCAAGAAACAAGTGTTGGGAAGGATGTGGACGAAAAGGAACTGGTTTACACAGTTTGTGGGAATGAAACTCGTGCACCCACTGTAGAAAAAATTATAAGGTTTCCTCAAAAAGTTAAAAAATAGAGAGGTTCCTGGGTGGCCCAGTCAGGTAAGCATCTGCCTTTGGTTCAGGTCATGATCCCAGGGTCCTGGGATGGAAACCTGCTCAGTGCAGCATCTGCTTCTTGCTCTGTCCCTCTCCCCCCATCCCTCCCCTACTTGTGCTTGCACACACTCCCTCTCTGTCTCTCTCAAATAAATAAATGAAATCTTTTTAAAAATTTAAAAATATAATTACCCCAGGATCCAGCAATCATGTTATTGGATATTTACCCCCAAAATACAAAAAATACAAAAAAATACAAAAACACTAATTCAAACCTGCACCCTTGTGTTCATAGCAGTATTATTACAATAGCTAAATTATGGAAACATGACATAACGCAATAAAAAATAAATAAAATAAATAAATTATGTTAACAGTCCATGTCCATCGGTAGAGGAATGGATAAAGAAAATGTGTTGTATGTAATACAACAGAATATTATTCAGCCATAAAAAGGAATGAAATCTTGCCATTTTCAAAAACATGCCTGAAGCTAGGAAGTATAATGAAATCAGTAAAATAAGTCAGTCAGGGAAAGACAAATACCATATGATAGTACTCACATGTGGAATTTAAAAACAAAACAAAAAAACATAACAAAGAGAAAGAAAAAAAGAGCAAAAAAGCAAGAAATGTATTCTTAACCATAGAGAACAGGGTATAGTTACCAGAGGGGAGCTGGGTGGGTAGATGGGTGAAATAAGTGATAGGGATTAAGGGTGCACTTATCATGATGAGCACTGAGTAGTGTATAGATGTGTTAAACCACTCTATTCCATTCCTGAAACATATATAACACTGTATGTTAAGCTGTAGTAGAATTAAAATTTTAAAAATCAATTAAAAACTTTAAAATAAGTAAATAAATAAATAAACAATACAGCAAGGAAGTAATCTCAATAGAAATTAAAAATATTTTGAACTAACAAAAGAAAATACAGCTTATCAAAATTCATACAATGCAATGAAAACAGCACTGAAATTTATGGGACTGAATTCATTATTAGGAACAAAAGATCAGGGTGCCTGGGTGGTTCAGTCGGTTGAGTGTCGGACTCTTGATTTCAGCTCAGCACTGGGTGTGAAGCCTTCTTAAGATTCTCTCTCTTTCTCTCTCCTTCTCCCTCTGCCCCGCCCCCTCTCTAAAAAATAAAAATAATAAATAAGATTCAAAATCAATACTAGAAGTTCCCATAAAAAAAAAAAAAAAAAAAAAACAAGGACAAACCCAACAAATCCAAAGCAAGCAGAAGAAAAGAGAAGGGGGAAAAAAAAATTGGAGCAGAAATCAATTAAATTCCAAGGAAGGATCTAATAGAAAAAAAATTAATAAAACAAAAAACCCTTCAATTTTTTTTTTTAAAGATCAACAAAACCAGAAAGCCTCTAGCCAAACTAAGAAAAAAGAGATAGGATACAAATGATTAAAATCATAAATGACAGCAGGTCTACAACTACAGATCACAAATATTTAAAGAATAATAATTTTAAAAAGTATGAACAACTCTATACCCAAAATTTGTTAACTTAGAATTCTTTGAAATACACAATTTTGTCAAAACTCACACAAGAAGAAATAGACACACTGAATAAACCTATACCTATTAAATGGATGAAATCAATTATTTTAAAACTTCCAAAACAGAAGTTGATTGCTTTCTGATAAATATGTTAGCAAACATTTAAGGAAGATTGATTTCTGATGACTATTTTAGCAAACATTTAAGGAAGAAATTACACCAGATCTCTGCATCTCTTTCTGAGGACAAAAATAAAGGGAATATTTTCTAACTTATTCTATGAAGCCAGGGTCACCGTGTTACCCAAACCAGTCACAGACATTAAAAGAAAAGAAAAAAAAAAAAAAAAAGAAAAAAGAAAACTACAAACCAGTATATCTCATGAGCATAGATGTAAAAACCATAAACAAGATATTAGAAGTACTATATATATGATATGTGTATATATGTATATATGTATATATGATATATTGATATGTATATATATCATATATATGATATATATGATAAAAATTCTTCTTGAGAAGACAAGGCACATTGGAAGAAAATTTTGCAAGAGACATGCCAAATAAATGTGAGAATGAATTGAAAATCACTTTGTAGCAGTTTGTCCTTAACTGTAAAGATAAATCTACATCTTCTGTGGCCCCTCAATTCCACTCCTAGGTATTTGCTAGTGAAAATACACGCTATATAATCCAAGACACATGTGCATAATTCTGGATAGCAGCATTGTTCATAATATTCCCAAACTGGAAGACTTAAAAATATCTATCAAAATTAGAAAAGTTAATTATGAGTTCTAACTTATAGAGCAATGCCAATGAGCCAATTACATATATGTATTTCTGCATGAGATGGGAGAATTTCTTTAAAATGTTGAGTTAAAGAAATTGGCATAAAACAATGAAGAGTGTTTAGTTCCCACTTGCACAAATTTCAAAACAAGTTCATTATAATGCTTGGAGACACACATCTATTTAGTGTACCTATAAAGCAAGGAGATGATTACCATGAAAAAGTCAAGATAACGATTATGCAAAGTGCAAGAAGGAGATTTTAATTCAAAAAGCAATCAAAGGCTCTGGGGAATTGGGCAAATTTCTGTTTACATAGGTGTTCACAGTACAATACAGCAATTACATGTATTTCTTACTGTTTTGAATAGTCTTCTATAGTATATTGTCTTCTACAACAAAAATTTTGAAACAAACAAAGTTAAATGATGTCTTTTCCCTACTGAAAGCTGCAATGACTTCAAGGGCCACTTTGAGTGAAGCCCAAAGTACTTGTAACAACATACAAGGACTTCGCTTATCTGGCCAGCTTGATCTGTTGGAGCTCATCACCTACTTACTCTCCCTTGCTCATTCTGCCGTCCACACACTGGGCTCTTTGCAGTTTTTTGAACACCTAACCCCACTTCAGGGCTTTTTCACTTGTTTATTCCTCTGTCTAGGAAATGATATCCAAAGATATCCTCATGCCTTCCTTCACACTTGCTCTAGGTCTTTGCTGAAACTTCTCACTCTCTGTGAACAACCTATTTAAAAGTGTAAAGTACTACATGCCTCATTCTAATTGTTGAAACCTCACACCCCCTCCCTTTCTTTAAATTTCTCCATATTTCCTATGACCATTTAGCTCACTACACTTTTATACATTTATGTACTCAGTTTTTTTTTTTTTTGGTTTGTTTATTTTAACCATCTGTAGAGAAATATTAGCTCCATGAGAGCAGAGGATTTCTATTAAATCAGCAAATAAATTAATTGAATGAATATTTATATTACATAACTTTCTCATGCCTTCAAAGGACTTTCCTTATGATGGATGTAAATTTGATGATCATCCTGCATTTACTTTCAAGTCTGTACAACTTCTGTGACTATTTTCTTCGAAGAAGTGTTTTTACATGAAATTACTTTATACTCAATGCCTCATTTTATTTATTACAGGGTGGATTTAATTATTAGTATTCTGTATCCAGACTTGCATTTAAATATTAGTAGTCTGAATCCAGACTTGCATTTAAAAATGCATTATTAAAAATAAACCCCTGGTTCTGTGAGAAAAAAAAATACTTATCCTGGCATGATTGTGTTACTGTACCACAGAAATATGGTATCTCAGGGTTTGTAGATTACAACAGGATTATAACAGACTGGTATTCACCTAGAAAAGACTGTATTTTGAATACAAAATGAATGCCATATACGCAAAAAAAACAATTGCTAGCAGTTTTTAGATATAAGGAAAGTTGGCAGATATTGCCTGATGAAGAAAATCAACATCTTGCTATTTGACAGTTGGTTGTCTGTTCCAGATTTAATATGAGCAAAAGAAAATACAAGAATAAGAGGAAACTGAGAATAAGAGGCAAAGATATTCAAACCCTGAAGAAAAAGACTGGAATGATGTATGGAGATCTGCAAAAGCATGTTAAATTATGAGAAAGTACTGGGAGATATGAGAATTACATAATGAATAACAGTTAAAGGTTAAGGGGAATGGAATAAATTGTGAACCAGGAAAAGTGAATTTAAAGGGGGATAAATAATTTTTTATTCGATGGCACGTTTAGGTAAAAAAAATTTATATATATGTTAGTGTTAGAAAAAAAAAAAAAAAGAGTTGAAACCGAGAGTAAACAAACACTGGATGCGCAGGCAGGGAAAAAAAAAAAAATCTGTCCCTCTCTTCCCTTTGGAGTGATAGGTAAGAACAGCAACCACAGAAACAACAGCAGAAAATTCCCTTAGGTGGCAGGTTATAGACAGAAATCTGAAATCTGTGCTTTGGGGAAGAGTAATATAAAAGTCAGATGGTCAAAAAATATATCAGAGAGAAATCATCTAAAAGCGGTGATTTTATATACATATATTTTTATCCCCAGGTCTGTGAATCACCAGGTTTACACACTTCACAGCACTCACCAAATCACATACCCTCCCCAATGTCCATATATATACACAATGGAATACTATGCAGCCATCAAAAGAAATGAAATCTTGCCATTTGCAACAACATGGATGGAACTAGAGCGTATCATGCTTAGCGAAATAAGTCAAGCAGAGAAAGACAACTATCATATGATCTCCCTGATATGAGGAAGTGGTGATGCAACATGGAGGCTTAAGTGGGTAGAAGAATAAATGAAACAAGATGGGATTGGGAGGGAGACAAACCATAAGTGACTCTTAATCTCATAAAAGCGGTGATTTTAAAGTGCTATTGAGGTTAACATCATATGGCTTGGGAAAGGTCTAAAGGAAGATAAGAAAAGTAAACTTTGCCACTTGGAATGTGCCTGTATGGATAGCTGTGCCTGGAAGTGCTATCGGCTGATATGAAAGTGAGAAAGGTCAACATAGATTTTACACACACACACACACACACACACACACACACTCACACACAGAGGATTGCCATATCTATATATTTTTACCTACTGAATTTTGGCCTTTGAAAGAAAGCCAATATCCAGATGATGCTGAAGAAAGTACCAGATTATAACAGCCTAAAATATCAAAAGGCAATTCTCCCATTAAAAGTATAAAGGAACATTTTAATAAAAGTCAAAAATTAACATACCAATATTGAGCAAAACCTAATAAGAAGACACATACATTGGAGCCATCACACTCTTCATACACACATACTGTTAGGAAAACAATAGGACAAGGTACCTTAAATAAAATAATTCAAAAAAGCCCAAGTTAAATCTTTAAAAAATAATTAAATTTGAATGTTATTATAGACTATAAAAACACAGTCATCAATTAATGTGAGCCAGAAATGGGAGAAAATATTATGGAGTTTTTTGATTGACATTCAAAGTAACATTATACCTTTATTATTTTGAAGAACCATTAGTAATATAGTTTGTCTATGTTCACCCTATTACAAAACTTATTTTATAATATATTTACATATTAATGAAATGACCTAATTTAAAATATTGTACATCACAAAGCAAGCATTTTTTATCTCTTATTTATAGTTGTATAAGACAATGTGAGAGATGCCATAAAATAGGGGAAAAAAAGGCTCAGTGGTATAAAAGGAAAAAAATGTGTATTTATATATTAAATATATATCTATAAATGTTTATATAAATATACATAAGTATATAAATTATATATATTAAGTATATATTATAAATCCTACATTGTGTATATATATATACACATAATTGTATATAATAATGTATATATCATATAATGTGTAATATATCATACTCTATATCATATATTATATATGTGATATACATATCCAATGTATATATCATAATTGTATATAATGTATCATATGTTATAATATATCATATTATATATGCACACATTGTATAACATATATAACATAGGATATGTAATATATAACATATTAACATGTATCATAATATATTATATTATAATATATATTGTAAATAATATATGATTTATAATTATAGATTATATAAATATATTTATATAAACATAAATGTGTATATAAATATATGTAAATACATACAGAAATATATATAATATGTATATTTATATATATTTATAAATTTGTAAGTCACTGAATGCTTAATATGTCTTAGGAATGCTATGAAACATGTTACATTCTCTCACGCAAATGCAAACATCTCTATTAAAAGTGAAGTTGGGGGCCCCTGGATGGCTCAGTTAGCTAAGTGCCCGCCTTTGGCTCAGGTCATGATCTCAAGGTCCTGAGATCAAGTTCCATATCAGACTCTTTGCTCAGCCGGGAGCCTGCTTCTCCCTCTGCAGTCTTCTCCCTCTACTGGCTGCTTCCCGTTAGTGCTCTCTCTTTCCTTTATCTCCCTCTCTCTCTAACAAATAAAAAATAAAACTTAAAAAAGAAATTAAAGTTTTAAGAATTAAGATGATACTCTAAAAGAGAATAATGACATTTCGGAAAAGGGAGACATTTCTATTGGCCGGCCCGTTCTCCAAAAATAGTATCCTATGGTAACTTGCTTCAAAGGCTGGGCTTGAAGAAGAGGTAGGGTTTGGATAAATGACAAGAATAATATAGCATTCTATGTGGATGCAATATTGTTAGTAAAAATACAGAAATCACCAAACAAGGGACACAGATGAAGAAAGAGGCGATCAACCGGAGTATAGCAAGGAATATAGTAAACGTATAGTATGCGTGGGTGGTGGGAACTAAATCTCTTGATTTTTATCAATGTCATTTTGATCAATGCTGTTATTTTGTAATCCATGTCCTGATGTAGAAAGTATTATCATTAACATTCTTATTACTAAAAAAAAAAAAAAAAATCAGGTGAAAGCACAGTCAATGCCTTTTATTCTTCAGTTATACCTGTACATATTTGTTAAGTGTGCAGTTATAAGCAAAGATGGACACGTATGATACCACCTATCATGACTATTTCCTTACCTTATCCTTACAATTTTTGATAGTAATAAAACTTACGGGTTTTCCATAGAAGAAAATGGCTCTTATGAGCATTCACAGTCAGGATTCCTTCTGCCTATGATACAGTTTGTCTTAAAATAGCTCTGGTGGACACAGCCTACAGTAACTCCCAATTCCCAGTGACTCATGGCCTGGTATAATCCCTTCCTCATGAGTGGGATTATAGCCGTCATGACTTGCTGCAAGCCAACAGAATATAGGGCAAAGATGAAGCAATTTTGCAGATACAATTAAGGTCTCAAATCACTTGATTATGAGTTTCTCAAAAAAGAGATTATCCTGATTGGTCCTGACTTAATCAGGCTAAAGCCCTTAAAAGAGGGACTAGTATCTTCCTTGAAGTCGAGACTCCCTTTCTTCCTGGCCTCAAACAAGGGAACCACTGTGAGTTCAATAGCCATAAGGAAGTAAATTCTACTAGTAATCTGAGGGAGCTTGGAAATGATTTTTTTTCCTAATGGAAACTCTGATGAAAATTCAGTCCAGCTGAAATTTTTATTCCAGCCTCAAAATAAGAGTATAAGTAGAGGATTCTGCTGACAAGATGCCCTCCTTGACCAAACTTTAGTCAGACTCTTCTCAAACCTCATCTCATCTAGGTCTTGACCATTAGATTTCCATGTCAATTTTTGCACAGCTTAATTTCAGCAAAAATCCTACTAAGTTAGTTTGGCAAGATTCCTCACTTTTTTTTTTTTTTTTAAGATTTTATTTATTTGACAGAGATCACAAGTAGGCAGAGAGGCAGACAGAGAGAGGGGAGGAAGCAGGCTCCCCGTGGAGCAGAGAGCCCGATTCAGGGCTTGATCCCAGGACCCTGAGATCATGACCCAAGCCAAAGGCAGAGGCTTTAACCCACTGAGCCACCCGAGTGCCCCATTCTTCTTCTTTTTTTTTTTTTTTTTTTTTTTAAGAGAGGGAGTGTGTGTGGGGTGGCAGGGTTTGCAGAAGCAGAGGGACAGGGAGAGAGAGAGAATATTAAGCAGGCATTTTATGCCCAGTACTGAGCCTGATGTGGGGCTTAATCTTACAACCCTGAGATCATGACCTGAGCCAAAATTAAGAGTCAGATGCTTAAACAACTGAGCCACCCAGGCACCCCAGCAAGATTCCTTACTCTAGATATCTGACCATCATCAATTATCTGATCAAATATTTTATCCTCTGATACTTAATATCTGACCACCCTAGCCTGCCTACAGTAAGAAGCCTGTCAAGTTGTTTTAGCCAGAATTTCTCCTTACTCTTGATGTTCCTCTTAGTAATTTTCCATCCACTTACCTCCACCTGCTTCTTGGTATAAATCTGCACTTTTTCAAGCTGCATTTGGAATTGAGTAAAGTTCTACACTGAATTATCTTCTCCCTTATTCAATAGTCCTAAGTAGAATCTGTTTTTACTGCTTTAACTACTATCCAGCTATGGTTTCTCTTTAACACAGCTAAACTTTGCCTGGACTTCTGATCCATGATAATTAGTGTATTTTCTAATCCACTAAATTTGTGATAATTTGGTATATCACAAGAAAAAACTAGCGCAGCAGCCAACATAAAAATATATTTTCTTTTCAGTAATGAGAGTGAAAATTAAAATTTTATATCTGATCACAGACTCCCCCTCAAGTATGTGTATGTATATATATATATATATATATATATATATATATATATACAGAATACCCATGGGAGGACCAAAAAAATGTTCTCTTATGCTCATACCCATATAACACTGATTTCTTCTCATCTTTTGCAGATCATGGGGTTAAGTAAGTGTTTCTCTTTCTGCTTGATCTCAGAATCTTTTCAAAGTGTTTATAAATAAAGAGTGAAAAAGTATTAACAAAGCAAACCATTAAGTTGCAATTGAGAACATTTGATTTACTAAAGAAATTTTGATAATGTGAATAATATGCATATGGAAATGTAAGAATTGAGCATACAGATTTGGGGAGATAAATTCTAAAATCTTTTCAAGAAACATTTGAATTACTCATAAATTCTTTGCTTAGTTATTAAACAACAACAACAAAAAAGGATTGAAATTGGTAAAAATTCAAGCTTTTAATGATGTTTTTCTCGACATGTACATTGTCTGATTTGGTTTTACCTAGAAAGAACCATTAACAGTTAAATATTTCTAAGGAAGTATGTTAACTCCAAGTGTCAAGGGACCCCAGGAGAGTAGTGAATAAAAAATAACAGCATTTCTTCTTTGTTAGACTCTCACATCTATGCTTACTGAACATCATGCTGAGTATCCAAAGAAAGTGTGTATTTTTCTGAAACAGAAGCAGGATACTACAGAGCCAACTTCATTGTAACTTCAGAGGATCCCTTGCTGTGCCATCCAGACAATTAAATCACCACATTCCCTTGGTGAGTTACCTGGAACACAGCAGTGCCTAGAAAATTAAATCGAATATATCTTGTTTTTATCCATTTTATTAGAACTATTTCAATTGAGATTTTAGAGGATTTTTGGTGCTTGTTTTCTTACTCTAATATTTCATAAGGTGGATTTTTTCCAATAATGGCATATAATAAATAAAATGAATAAATCATAAGTGGAATGATAATTAAATAACTGCATTGATAAAACACTGAAAATTAAGAAAAAGTGTTAAAGGGCACATTAGAAAGTAGCCTGTAGCATTAATTGGCTGCTGTGACTTCATAATATTATGACCTATTATGGCTATGATCAATGGTAAAGTAAAACCAAACCACAGTGCTGAAATAATATTCATGTATTATAAAATTGAAAGAAAAAGGTCAAATGTAGAAAACTTAACTCCAAGAAAAGAAATCTTGTATCTGCCATTAATGCCACATCTTAATGTTGATAAACATTTATTCCATAAAGAGCATCTTCTAACTATTAAAGCTGTTGCTATCCTTTTAAATTGGGTAAACTTAATGAATTGTTATTCCAATAATAATGTAAAATCTCATCCACAGAATTATCTTAATAATGATGTGAAATGGATTATCAATTTTGCTTTTAAACTCTCCATATTGCTTCATCTCTTAATTCTTTTAAATTTAACTGAATCATACAATTCAAAGAAAAATAATAGAGCTTTGTGGGGTGCCTGGGTGGCTCAGTTTGTTAAACATCTGCCACCCGTTCAGGTCATGACCTCAGGGTGCTGGGATCAATTCCCACATCTGAATCCCTGCTTAGTATGGAGCCTGCTTCTGCCTCACCAGAATTAAATCATGCTGGCACCCCAACCTTGGACTTCCAGGCTCCAAAACGGTGAGAAGCAAATTTCTGTTGTTTATAAGCCACCCCATGTGTAGTATTTTGTTAAGTAGCCCTAATACACCTGCGTGGCTCAGTGGGTTAAGCCTCTGCCTTCAACTCAGGTCATGATCTCAGGATCCTGGAATGGAGCTCTCTGCTCAGCAGGGAGCCTGCTTCCCCCTCTCTCTCTGCCTGCCTCTCTGCCTACTTGTGATCTCTGTCTGTCAAATAAATAAATAAAATATTTTTAAAAAAAAAAGTAGCCCTAGTAAACTAAGAAAATTGCCTCCCTGAATGTTTCATTATTTTCATGTTTGAGTTTATATTAAAGGATGATAATTGTGACAGACTGTATTTTCCAAGAAAGATCACATTATCTCCTATCAGACATGCTTATTTGTAATATAATGTTATAGCTCTCTCATTAAAAGGTGGTCTATCTCCCAACCCCTTTCAACCTGGTAGAACTGGTACTGCATTGACCAATAGAATACAACAAAGGTGTTGTACCAATTCCATAGGTTAACAGTAACTAGCCTGAAATCTACAGCTTGTCACTAGGAAGCCATTTGGTTTTATGAAATGCAGTTACACTGGCATGACAATGCTGGGAAAAATTTCAGGTTCAGGCTCAGGGAAGGTGAACTATCACGTAGAGCAAGAAGAGGTGGTGCAGAGACAGAGAAATGGAGAAATCAGTATCATCAAGGTCCCAGAAAACCATCTTGAGTGATGGACATTGGGGAGGGTACATGCTATGGTGAGTGCTGTGAATTGTGTAAAACTGATGATTCACAGACCTGTGCCCCTGAAGCAAATAATACATTATATGTTAATAAAATTAAAAAAATAAAGATAATAGTTTAAAAAAGCCATCTTGAAAGTAAAACTTCCATCCCTAACCATCTCAACCAATACCACATAGATAAAAAATAAGCCACTTAAATAAACTATTCCAGAATCTCTGCCATAAAAATTTGGGCAAAATGAAATGATTTTTACACAATTATAGTCCAGTGTGGTTTGTTATTAATTGACCCTTTGTGGAGCTTGCTAACTAGAAATAGGATCCTGCCATTACAAGACAGTGAAAAGAACCCTGAAATGGAAGATTGGAAAGACAGTGAGAAAGCCATATTTAGGTTAGACAAAATTGATTGTACTATGTACTTGTGCAAAGTTGAGTGAAACTAGTGTCTGTAATAACATGGAAAATAGATACTGTTTTTAATGAACTGACTGACCCACAGAAGACACCCAGGCAGGAAGCTTAATGTGCTAACTGGCTTTAACAAAGCTGTAAGAAACCCGAGACTTGGAGAGGCCCTGGAGTATGAAATGACTTGAGAGCAGAGGGATCAAAGCCAAGTAGCTCCAAGAAATCTGGTAGGTTAAGTAAAAAGCTATCTTGAAAGTAGAACTTTCAGCTTTATTAGCCCTGACAGACACCACATTCTGATACAAATCATCCAAATACTCATCTTTCAAATTCCTATGCCTTAAATTATGAGCAAAATAAATTGTTATTTTAAGCCACTAAGTTTGGAGTGGTTTTGTTATAAAGCAATAAATAACTGGAACCTAATGACTGATTTCCCTATGTGACTATAATTTAAATAGATTACTCCATTAATTTTTTTAATTACAGAAAATAAGTTATAATACTGGTTCTAAATGCGCCATTTAAGGTCTTAAAAATTTCTAAACTATAAATAGGATCAGATTTAAACAGCTGGATAATTGGATTTTTAGAATTGTATTTTCTCAAGAATATATTACTCCCGCTCTCTCTCTTTCTCAAATAAATAAATCTTTAAAACTTATAGGACATAGAAGGGGAGAGAATCCAGAGTCAATGGGCAAAAATAAACAGTTCTTTTTTTTTTCTTTTTTTTTTTTTTTCCATATTCACCAGTCAAAGGAATCTACCTCTGTTTGATGGGATGTTGCCCCAAAAGCCATAGGGATATAGGTCAGGACTACCCTATATATGTAAGGATTAATTTTTCTTAAAATGTTCTTTGTTTATGCTTTCTTTTAAGGGAAACCAAATCAAATATGAACTCTAACAGTGGACATATCCAAAAATGATCATGTGTGCCTGTATCTATGTCTGTATATGTTTTCTCTCAGTTCTTTGACTATAATAAGGCATTGGCATCTATTTTTTTGTTGAAGAGAACTTTGATTTCAGACTATCATTCCTATGTAGTCAATTTTTCTTCTCTCTCTCTGATAGTTTTAAAGATTTTTTTTTTTTCTCTTTACTATGTTCTACAGCATTACTATGTGGTCTAGGATTAACTGCATTTATCCTGTCTAGAAGTCTGTGTGTACTTTCAATCTGAAAGCTAAGGTAATTCTCAATTCAGAAATATTTTTAGGCATTTTCACTTTAGATAAGCTTTTTCTTCACTGTGCTCTCCTATTAGTTATGGTTGAGTCATAAGTATATTCTCTATAACTTTCAATTTCTCTTCTAACTTTTAATTTCTTTATCAGTCTATGCTGCATTCCAGGTGAATTACTTGGTATACCTTCCTGCTCAATATATCTTTGTGCTCAGTCTGAAGATTATGGTGCTGTAGGGAGTTTTATTTTTATATAAGTTGCTGCATTTTAATACCCACAAACTATAATTTGATTTTAATATCCATCAGTTCTTGTATATGTCTGTCTTTGTTTCATAATTTATGATTTTAGGTGTGTTATGTCTTTCCATTTTCTCTTTTAGTATCTTCAACATGAAGTCATGTTGAAATTGCCCTAATGTGTGCACTTTATTTAATCGCTTCTATTTTTCACTGCTGTTGATTTTGCTGATCAGTTTTTTTGGATTTTTTGGTGTTTTTTTTTTTTTTTTTTTTTTTTTTTTTAGCATTAGCTTTCCTTACATACTTGGAATATCTGCACAAATCTCACGTGGGAAACCACCCCCTCCCCCATACCCCCGTACTTACCTCTTCTCCCATCTTCACCCAGTGGTTTTACATTTGCCCCGATTTGGATTCCCAGACCCCATTCTGGAATCAGGAATTATACCAACTCTCAAACTGTAATGACTCATGGCCATTCTAGATCTAGTTATTGAGTTAATGGGTAGACAAGGTATAGGGATAACTTGTTCATTTTCTTCCTTCTTTCAAGCAGCTTTATAAAAAAAAAAAAGAAAACAAAAACAAAAAACAAAACATAGCTCCTAGATATGGCTATAACTTTTTAAGTCTCTTTTCTTGCACAAATAAGGAGTCTTATTCCAGCTCTCATTTTCGTGTGGAGTGACTGGATCTTGTCCTATAGAGCAGTTTTGCCATTCAATAAGTTGCCCCATAGGAGTTGATATATGATGCCTTTGCTTACTTAGAGTCCTTTACACCAGCATACTCATGGGTTTAGTAAAAATTTGTGGAAAAACAATATGTATTTTTAAATTTTAGTTTTGTTATGGTTGGAAGAAAAGGGGCAGCTTGTAGTATTCACAGAGTTATCTTGACCAGAAATCTCCCAAGAACTCATTATTGCTTGTTTCCCATTAGTGTATGTTCCCTATACTCATCAAGACATCAAAGCCTTCACTCTAAACATCAGGCAATATTTTTCCAGATATCTATCTGCTATAAAGGATCTTAATCGAGGAATGTATAAAGACAATAAAAATATCCACTAAAAGAGAAGGAGTTTAAACATAGTTCTTGGTGGGTGGGGGGCCTGGGTGGCTCAGTTGGTTAAACATCTTGCCTTCAACTCGGGTCATGATCCCAGGATATTGGAATCAAACCCAAGTCAGGCTTCCTGCTCTCAGCGGGAGCCTGTTTTTCCCTTTCTTCCCCACTTGTGCTCTTTCTTGCTCTCTCTCTCTCTCTCTCTCTCTCTTTCTCTCTATCAAATAAATAAAAAGTCTTTATTGAGCCTGGGTGGCTCAATGGGTTAAAGCCTCTGCCTTCAGCGCAGGTCATGATCCCAGGGTCCTGGGATCGAGCCCCACATGGGGCTCTCTGCTCAGCGAGGAGCCTGCTTCCTCCTCTCTCTCTGCCTGCCTCTCTGCCTACTTGTGATCTCTGTCAAATAAATAAATAAAATCTTTTAAAAAAATCTTTATAAAAAGATAAAATAAAAATAAACATAGTTCTTGAAACATGTTAAGTTCACCATATAAATAGATAAAATGAATCATAAGAATTAAATATACTTTAATAATCAGTTCTGTTTCCTGCATATCCAGAAACAGGGGATAGATCTAAACTAGTTGAATGAAGAGTGTGCTATGAACTCTGATTTGTCTTCATTTTCTCTACGTTTGATCCTGTTGTGTATCCCTGGTTTCTCTGACATATGTTTTGCATTGAATCTTTCATTGTTAATCACAGGTAGTCATCATTCTTTTCTTTGCTAATGTTGGCAATTGCTATAGAATATTTCTCTCGTTTTCCTTCTGGCTAGATTCCTCGAAGTGAATTTCTTTCGGTGAGCATGCATTCTTGTGAGTATGCAGGATAAAGAAAAGACTTACTAGACTAACTTTGGTGGGGGAAAAAATTGACATGTGTTTTCATCTAAGGAGTGCTCTCCAAGGAAACAAGGAAACATCATGAACCTTTCCAAGTAACTCAGTTTCTCTCAAGATCAGTAGTTTGCGCTGCATTACTACTTTGCTACTTCATGGCGGCATATCATAAGTCAAATAAGAATGCAGTCAATTACTGAGAGTACATAATACAAGGCATAATTCCTATATTTAAGAAGATGCCATCTATTTGGAAAGGTGGAGAAAAAATTTTTCAATACATTTATTTTATTCCATGCAGGTTACAGTGAAAGAAGAAAATGTGAGCAATGGACAGATTAGGTCCTGGAAAATTGTCACGACAGTATGAGATAAGAAAGGTCTAAATTGTTAGAGAGAAGGAAGTTGGGGTAAATTGGAAGGGGAGGTGAATCATGAGAGACTATGGACTCTGAAAAACAATCTGAGGGGTTTGAAGTGGCGGGGGGTTGGGAGGTTGGGGTACCAGGTGGTGGGTATTAGAGAGGGCACAGATTGCATGGAGCACTGGGTGTGGTGCAAAAATAATGAATACTGTTATGCTGAAAATAAATAAATTTAAAAAATTAATTAATTAATTAAAAAAAAAAAGAAATGTCTAAATCATAATGATGGCATAGAACGGAAAAGAGAACCAAAGCAAAAAGGAGTCAGGATACCAGGAGAATAGACCTGAAGAAATGCAAAAAAGAAATACAAGAAGAAATACAAGAAAGAGGCATAAAATATGATGATCATAGTAACAAGGAAAACACTGGCAGAAAACAACAACAACAGGTTCTGTTTGCTAAGTGCTGACGGAAGTATTTCAAATGAGGAAAATAGAACAATGTTAGCACCAGAGACAGAACAATAAGAGCAATTTTATTTATTTTTTTTAAAGATTTTATTTATTTATTTGACAGAGAGAGATCACAAGTAGGCAGAGAGGAAGGCAGAGAGAGAGAGAGGAGGAAGCAGGCTCCCTGCTGAGCAGAGAGCCCGATGCGGGACTCGATCCCAGGACCCTGAGATCATGACCTGAGCCAAAGGCAGTGGCTTAACCCACTAAGCCACCCAGGCGCCCCTATAAGATCAATTTTAATGAGAAAAACTAAGTTATAGGAGTTCCAAGTTTGATGTGACTGAATGCCATCTTAAAGGAGAAGCCTTTAGACACAACTTTTAAAGACAATAAGACAAGGGGGACTATAGCCTTGAAGAACATTCAAGAAAATGTATAAAATGGGAAATAAAGTGTAATTCATCTTAGATTTAGTTACTTTCATCAAATCTATCTAAGTTCTGGGTACTTAAGATGGAATTTTACATTGTTCTTGTCACTTCAACAGTTAAGTAGTGAAGAAATGGCTTTTCTACTACTTTAAAAAAAAATTAGATCTTCCTTAAGAATATTTATGCTTTAGTTGTGTTGCTTAATTGCCATATCTCTACATAGCATATCTCTACACCATCAGAGCCCTATGGTAAAAGCTACTACAGAAAACTGAAAATTCCCCTGCTTCTTTCTGTAAATGCATTCTCATTTTCATCTGTAATTTAATTTTTAAAAAAAGTTATCATTTTAGATATGCAGAAGTGTAAAGTATGCCTGAATAAATGCCCTCTGGAATTTCTCTTTGGAATATCTTAAGTACTTTGAAATACACAGTTAATTAATAAAACTGTAACAGTTTTCCTGGATTTTTTTTTTTTCCCCAAGCACGAAAGTTCCATAAAGAGCAGAGTTAAGGAGCTCTAAGGAGCTCACGTAGTGTCATTTGTGTCCCTTTCCATCTTGGCCCTGTAGCCTACTTTGTAGAGGGCTCCATAGAGAATTCTACAACACTGGGTGGCGCTATATACTAACAGAAAAAAAATATATATATTCAGCATGAATATAGGTTTTTCTAGTTTCAGTTCATTTTTGCAATTTTGATATCAAGTGTTACGAGATATTATTTTGCTGGTCCTTCTGATATTCTACTCACACAAATGTCTGGTGCAAATTGGCCTATTAGCAAAGAAATGTCAACCATGTTGCTCCAGCTAGGTAACATTTCAGGAGAAAGCCTTATGACAGACTGGAAGGAAATAAAAACATTTGATAAGGAAGCATTTTCCCTCATGTTGATGACTAAGGATATTTGTTGGAGGAAAACATTAAACAAGTCACAAATTTGCATAGCCAGTGAATTCCAAACTAGCACCACATTTTCTACAACTTGGTTTTTTAATCAGTGATGTAATAATTCAAACACAATATTGAAGTTATTTAATTCACTCACCTAGATCTTCCCAGAGTCATTAAGAAATAAATTGAGCCATCCTTTTTGGGAAATTGGATACCAATATATTTGTATTCAAAACAGATATAGGAGAGTGTTTTGCTAAGTTTTTAACAAAACAATTAAAAATGCATTTTTGTAGGCAAGTGCTTTTCGCTTTTCTCTTATCAATGATGTGTAACTACTGTGCATTTTTTCAATTTCCAGGTAAAGAATTGCATTAGCATGTGAATGTCCTCTTTTCTAGCATCCGGCCTCCACACTACCACTTCCACTCCATAACTAGGGGTAAATTTGGTGTTATCTATCCAGTGGTTTTTTTTTTTTTTTTTTTATTCATGAAGTACATTTTTACACATATATACCATTTCCTGTTTTATACTAATAGGATCATACAATGCTTATTGTTTGACAACTTGCTTTTTCAGTTAAGAGCAGATCTTAAACATCTGTGTCAACTTGAAAGTCTAATCAAACTTAAAGCAGCAGATACTCTATAGTATGGATATGTCATAAATTCTTTAACCATTTTTCTAATTGAATTGTTAGGGTGTTTTTTTTTTTTTCTTCATGGAAAACAGTGCTGCAATAAACATCCTTTTACACATATCTCTGTGCATATATGTATTTCTATTAGATGGATTTTAAAAGTAAAATTGTTGAAGTGAAAGGAATGAGTTTTCTTTTTTTTTTTTTTTTTTTTTTTTTTTTTTTTTTTAAAGATTTATTTATTTATTTGACAGAGATTACAAGTAGGCAGAGAGGCAGGCAGAGAGAGAGAGAGGAGGAAGCAGGCTCCCTGCTGAGCAGAGAGCCCGATGCGGGACTCGATCCCAGGACCCTGAGATCATGACCTGAGCCGAAGGCAGCGGCTTAACCCACTGAGCCACCCAGGCGCCCAGGAATGAGTTTTCATACCTTTAATCTAATTTTGCATTCTCTCTGATTATATACTAGGAGAGCTGTTTATGGGAATTCCAACCCTTGTTCTTGGAAAAACAAAACAAAACAAAACAAAAAATCAGTATGAATTTTTCTTTCTTTTTTACCCTATTTTTTAAAAATTTTTCACATATCTAAATGGTGCGATGCTATGTCTCTACTGTTTTCATTGATAAGCATATGTGAAATTGTGGATTCTTTTATATTTTATTGTAATTTATAGGCTTTTTAAGAATTGCACATTTATACCAACATATTTTCATTCTAGGTTTTTTTTTTTTTTTTGCATAGCATCATAAACATTTTTTTAAAGATTTTATATATTTATTTGACAGATCACAAGTAGGAAGAAAGGCAGGCAAAGAGAGAGAGGGGAAAGCAGGCTCCCTGTAGAGCAGAGAGCCAGATGTGGGGCTGGATTACAGGACTCTGAGATCATGACTTGAGCCAAAGGCAGGGGCTAAACCCAATGAGCTACTCAGGCGCCCCTATAAACAATTTTTTATCATGCATTCTTACTTTTTGTTAATATAGCCACTCCAAATATTTGTTCTAGCCTCTCATTTGTCTATTAGCATTGCTTATACAATCTTTTATGAATATAAGCTAAAAATTGCTAATTATCTCTATTAGTTTCTTTCTTTATGAATTCTAACTTGTATCTTACTGAAGAAAACGTTTTCCACTCAAAAATTTTCAAGCTATTTGCATTTATTTTTTGTGACTATTTTTATAGTTTAGACTGTTACATTTTTCTCTTCAGTTCTTCTAAAATTCAATTTTGTGTAGGGCATAGAGGAGAGAATTAAAACTCTTTTTCTCAAATTTAGCTAATTTTCCAGACCATTTATTAAAGAGTTTATCTGTGTCCCACTGATTTGAAATACTGCTTCAGTTAAAAACTCTAAAAATCTTTTTTGGAGTTTTGAATAAATATTTATTTTTTGTTTTATTGTTTATGCTTCATTTTATTTTCATAAAACTTCTATCACTATAGTCAAATGATATCAATAGCATTCATAAGCTTATTTTAAAAACATATATGATTACATGAGATGTTATTTCTCAAATTATAATGTAACTGAATTAAGCTAAAGAAGATTAAAATTCTCCTTCAAAAATGTTAAAATGACTGTTTTTCTATTATATATACATATTTCACATAATTCACAGTGAGTTTCTTTAATATTTATAAAATGCTATCTTTCTCAACAGATTGAAAAACAGTTATCCTGGACCTGGAAGCTAACAGTCATATGATGATCTAGGTATGAAACAATTTATACTGGCAAGGAGAAGAGATAATGGTTTTAGTAATTTTGCAATTACTGTGTCTGTATAGCTTGACCTTTTTTAGAATGTAAGGCTGAACAAGCTAAACATTTCTCTTGGTAATACAGATGAAGACTTTTTGGACTAGATTTTAGTCTTCTGGTACATCTTCTGACAATATGATATTTTTTTCTAGATACAAGTTCCTTATCAGATATGTGTTTTGCAAATATTTTCTCTCAGTATGTGGGCTGTCCTTCATTTTCTTTTCTTTTTTCTTTTTCCATTAACATATAATGTATTATTTGTTTCGTGGGTACAGGTCTATGACTCAACAGGCTTATGCAATACACAGAGCTCATCACAACACATACCCTCCCCAGTGTCCATCACCCAGCCACCCCATCCTTCTCACCCCCACACACACTCCAAGGCCTTTTTTTTTCCTTTGAAGAAGAGCAAGAACAGTTCTTTATAACTCATTCTTGATAAAGGTGCCAAATTTACATAAATTTAGTGTAGGACTATGAACTGCTTTTATCCACCGCATTTTTGCCACCAGATTTGTGGGGTTTTCCTCACATTAACCAATTCTCTAACTCTATGCCCCAAGTACAGGTCCTGCAATTCAATTGAACTCTGACACTAACTATCCAGAGTTCATGCAGACCCCACAGGCTGGGGATTCTGTCCCACAAAACTGCCTTTGTACTGCAGATCCCTGGAATAATGACTCCCAGGTCTCCTGTACTTTTGATTGATGGCTATAAATCAATAATTGATAATTTGCTAGAATGATTCACAGAACTCAAGAAAGTGCTTTACTTACTATTATTAGTTTATTATAAAAGATAAAACACAGGCAAAGCCAAATGAAAGAGATGCATAGGACAAGGCATGGGGGAATGGGCATGAAGCTTTTATGTTCACTCTAAGTACATCACCATCCCAGCATCTCAATGAATTCACCAACCCAAAACTTCTTCATTATTTTGAGGGTTTTATGGAGGTTCATTACATAGGCATGGTTGACTAGATCTTTGGCCATTGGTATAATCTCAATCTCCAGTGCCTCTGCACTCACTACAGGGCAGGGATGAGACCAAAGCTTCCAACCCTCTAATCATGACTTGGTCTTTCCACACACCAGCACCTATCCTGAACTATCTAGGAGCCCTCAAAAAGTCTAAGAATCACCTTATTAGCATGGACACAAGTATCGCCTTAAAAAGGGATTACGAATAACAAAAGATGTTCCTGTCATCCTTATCTGCATCATGTTTTAGAAGCTCTGAATCAGGAACAAAAGACAAAGACCAAATGTATATTTCTTATAGTATCACAGAAGCTTGCATTATAAATAAAATATGATTTCTAATAACATATTCACGTTTCTAATATTTATATTTATGTAAGAATAAATAATACTAATTTTCACTATTTTAAGACCTATTGTATATATTAAAATATCGAATATGACTTCTTATAAATAAAATTCTACTGTAGACATAATAATCGTATGGTAAGATGTTTAGATTAAGCAATAAAATATAGGCATTGTTTAAGTATTTTTCAAATATAAAACATATTCTTAAACAGTGTGAACTATATAATCCTATCATAATACATATATTACTGATTTATAATTCAGAGTTTTCTTCAACTTTCATTTCATCTGTAATTAGAACGTTAAGCTCCACAATTAAAACAGTGAAGATGGCAATTCATGTGTCCTAAGAAACTGAAAATAGCTAAGTAACCCTTATATGAGATTACTTTTATTCAACTGAACACAATGTTTGGAATCTGTTTAAATGAACACAATAATTAATTATATTACATTATTGCTCTTATTTGCTATGATTGTTATTGCTTTAGATATTATAGGACCTCTCCAGATCACTTTCTGATATCAACAATATAAATTACTCAATGTATTCATCATATTTTTATATTAATCATTATTCCCTGAACTACTATGCATTTAAGATCATTATTAAAACTTTGGTCTGTCTTCATTCCACATAGACTTTTATAGAATCTGGAATTTCATTTAACTTGTAAGTCAATATAAGAACACTCATATTTCTTCATAACAATATCCCTCATATTCACTCTGTCTTGAATGTGTAAACTCTTAAACAGAACATTCTAAAGCTAAATTATTTTAATTCATGCATTAACAATTTAACTTAACAAATAATTATGATTTCGCAGGAAAGGAAGTAAGACTGTTAAATTATTTGTATTAGTTTAGCATTTGCAAATTAATTTTAAGACAAGAGTATATTTGTCTTTTGATATTGTGTTTGTAATATAACTGCAGATGCAGATATTATTAAAGTCTAATGTAGTTATTCTTCTTATCAATATTGATGGTTGTCAAGATAAAATTAGAAGAATTGTATGATTTTTTTGTACATATAATCAGATTTTGGAAGGATTTAATATCCATATATTTGAGGAAAACATAGGGTACCCACTCCAATGTGAGTATATCTACACTTGATTTTGCTGAAGAATTTTAATAAAAATTTATAACTTTGGCTACCATGAAATTTAAGTCCATTTAAAAGATAATTAAGAAATTATTGTGAATGTATTAACATTTAATATAAAACTATATCTTTAAATATGCAATTTCTTACACTGGTGTATTTCAAAATAATGCATTTTTATGTGTACATTAAAATGAAAGATGTAGATACTATGTCCATATAGACTTTCAATATTTCCCACAAATATTTCTCTTTTTTTTGAGATCAAAATTTTTCTCTTCTCTAATATTTTTTAAATATTTTATTCGTTTATTTGGCACCGAGAGAGAGCACAAGCAGAGGAAGGGCAGGCAGGCAGAGCGAGAGGGAGAAACAGTCTCCCTGCTGAACAAGGAGCAAGGAACAAGGAGCCCTATGTGGAGTTCGATTACAGGACCCTGAGATTATGACCTGAGCCAAAGGCAGCAGCAGTCTAACAGACTGAGTCACCCAGGCGCCCCACCAACAAAGATTTCTTTAAAGTGATTTAATATGTCATTGATACTTAAATGCCTTTATCTATAATGTCCAAACCAGTTCTGTTGCTCTCTCTACCTTGCTTCTCCACATATCATATTTCTAACCATGTTCTTAAAAACCTGAGAATGTCCTACTTACCGTATGGTATTGTCCTGGGTGCTTAGGTTTTAACATCAGTGAAGCCAATTTTGTATCTAAGCTATTCCTAAGCATTAAAAAATGTTGGAAATTTGTATCCATTGTCTTAAGAAATTAAGTTAAATTGAGAAGTCCATGACAGAAACTGAACAGGAGTCTGTTTGCCGGCCTCAGGTTTCTTCTGTGCCTGAATTAGGTTTATCACCTGCTGCCTTAAGAGACTAGATGTCTGGCACTGTCCCAATTACAGAAATATCCACCTGTGCATACTATGCAAAGCAAACATATTCCTTTAAGTCTATAACATCAAATCCAATATTTGGCTATAAATTAGAGTGGTAAGAGGATGGACATAGATATACGTGTGCTATATAAAATTTCCAGCTGAAGTTTTAGAATCTTTGAAGTCATGAACTGTTGCTTCTATTGTGTTTTCAACCCAAAAGACATTTAAAAAGTACTAGATAAATGCTTGCTTAACTTTAAAAATTATAAAAATAATTATGTCATGGAATTGCAAGAATTAAGTGATTAATATATGTAAGATATTAGAATACAACAAGGTACAGCACGTAATATTTTATATACATAGCATTTTATATACATAGCATTTTATAGAGAGAGCAGCTGCAACCATTGTGAAGTACAGTAAAATAAATATTAATCAGACACATTTACTTGTGTCAGGGAGCAAAAATTCCTGATTCCCTTTCAAGGTCCTTCTAACGGGACTAAATCAAATTTACTTGAGACAAATTAACAGGAGAAAATCAAAATTTAATTTTGTACATATGAGGAATCCACACAAACATGGAAATTCTAAAGATGGTGATGCAAAATGAGGTATATATGTCATTCTGAACTAAGACGGGGATAGAATCTGGAACTTCAAAGGGAAGGAATGCAAATCACAGGAAGATGAAAAGTAAATATTTGATAAACAAATGGTTACTGGTCCACTCAGAAGCAATGGGACATACAGGACTACCATCTGATGGGTTTTTCTCAGTTCTTCTAGTTTATATTATAATGTAGATATTTATGGTGATAGCTTTCTTCCTGGATTTGCTTCTCTATCTAAATTCTTTTTAGGCAGTTAAGGAGGAAAAAGTAAAGAGCTTTTTCTAATTCTACTGTTTTTTTTTTTTTTAAATTTTTAATTTTTTATAAACATGTATTTTTCTCCCCAGGGGTACAGGTCTGTGAATCAGCACTCACCAAAGCACATACCCTCCCCAATGTCCATAACCCCATCCCCCCTTCTCCCAACCCCCCTCCCCCCAGCAACCCTCAGTTTGTTTTGTAAGATTAAGAGTCACTTATGGGTTTTAATTGCTTTTTAACTCAAAATAATCTTTTATATCAAAGTGGCCCATGTTGGGGAGGCCTGTGCTTGGACCCTACATTTAACTTGCAAATATACATTTCTTTTTAAAGAACAAAATAAGTGCTAGATTGCTTTTGATTAGTTTTGGCTTCTAGATGGTGTTTTCCTTTGAAAACAAGGGTTAGTTTAGTTTGAACAATGTCTGTTCCAGGTTTTATTCAAATTTACTTGCAATAACCAAATATTCCTGATAAAAAGAAGCAACTTCTAAAATAGTTAATTGTGGTAATAGAAGAAACATTTGAGAACAACTCCTCCCAAAAAAAAAAGTTGGGAGCGGCAATGAAAAAATTTACATAGGAACAACTTAGAAATGTCAGCCACACCTGAACATTTTATAAATTCCTTAGGCTTTGTACTCCTACAAACTGAGGGCCTGGTAAATTTTCAGTCAGCAATTTAATCAGGCCGTCTTCAAAGGAAAAGTATTCAGAAATATGTAGTTGGACTTATATTGAGAAAATTACACATAGTTTAATAAGGCAAGAGTTATGATGGATGGAAGGCACAGGACAAATTGAGGGAGATAGCGTGTCTCAAACTAAAGAGTGATTCCACCAGTAATAGGGAGCCACTGTAGGATTTTAAACAGGTAGTGACATGATACTGCATTTTAAAGAAGGTATTTTGGATTTACTAGGTTAAGTTTATATGTTCATTTATCTGACAAATTATTATATGTGCCAGATACTGTTCATAGATGTTCAGAATAGCAAGATGAACAGGACAAAAAGAAGTCTTTTCCACGGAACTGACAATCTAGCAGGACAATTTGGCAATACACAAGTAAATAAATAAATAAGATTTTAGGCAGTGCTAATATCATGAAAAGAATAAGTATAATTAAGTGATACCATGAGATTGATGGGTGTGATCAACTGTTGGCAACATTAAATAGCACAATAAATGAAGACTTATTAAAGAGTAATGTCAGATTTGAGACCAGAATGAAAGGAAGGAAGTCGTCACTCAAAGGGTTGGAGTCAGAGAAAGAACTAATACAAAGAGCTGAAGAAGAGCTAGTGGTGTTACAGCAATGGAATGAAAGCCAGTGAATATACAGCAAATTTTATGAGAATAAAAGTGGAGCAACTGAAGATTTAAAGCATGAACATCTCATGTACAGTGTCATAGCAGAAAACTTCAGAAAGACTATGATTTCATCTTAAGAATGGGAATCTATTGGTTGATGTTTAAAAATAAATAGGGTCTTAATTACATGTTTAAAACATATAAGCTTGGCAGTTGATTTAGCAGTTGATAAATGAGAATTATGGAAGAGGGCAACTAGCCAGGGAGATATCATAAGTGTCCATGTGAAAATTTGTGGTGGTTTGTCCTAAGTGGTAACAAAGGAGATGGTGAACCTGGAG
Organism: Mustela lutreola; assembly: GCF_030435805.1. Classification (NCBI taxonomy): domain Eukaryota; kingdom Metazoa; phylum Chordata; class Mammalia; order Carnivora; family Mustelidae; genus Mustela; species Mustela lutreola. Next base: position 17,362,791 of record NC_081290.1, read on the forward strand.
GTAGAGCTGTCAGCATTCACTAATAGGACAGATAGGAGGGGTAAAAGGGAGAAAGACAAACTGAAGATGATTCCAGAGCCTTAAAAAAGAAAGTAGGTGACTATGGTACATCATTAACTGAGGAGCAGAAGTAAATTTGGGTACATATAATTAAGGTCACACCCTATATATAATATGGCTTCATGAAAAGATGCAAGAATCATTTCAGGATTATGATGATGGAAAATTAAGTCCAGATTTTACACAAGACTACAAAGAAAAAAAAGGTAACTATGTCTTTCTCCATTTAAAAGTCTTCATTTTCTAAGATCAATTAAAGTCTGCTCTTCTATTTCTTAAAGCTCTAATAGTCTACAGTTTTCTGAAAATAGTAATTCTTACCTTATTGTGTTACTGTGAGAAATAATCAGAAATAAACCTGGTATGGTCAGATTATGTGGAATAGCCCTTTACATAATATATTGGCAAATTTTAATGTTACAATATAGTAATATGTAAAATGATGTATAAATATTATTTATTGAACACATGTATTCATTGAAGAAATTTTAATTGTCATTTCTTATATATTAGTTTAATAGTTTTAATATATAAAATAGTTTAATAGTATTCTAGATATATTCTAGATATATTTAACATAGAAGAGAAAAAGACAAATAATTATCTTGCTATCATAGAGTTTCCCATTAAGACGTCTACTAAGTTTAGATGGAAAACAAAACAAGCAAATAATATATAAATCAATAATACAGTCAACAAAGATTAATTGAGCACCAACAACATTCTGGGCATTGCTATAGAAGCAGGAAGTATAGAAGTGAGCAAAACAGACACATCTCTTCTCTCATGGAAATTATGCTCAGGAAGGCAAAGAAACAATAAAACAGATTAGATTAAATCCTGGGTCAAGATTCCTAATAGAATGATGATTTCATGGGTGTCAATTTTGACTTGTTAAAATGCAAATCAGGTTTTTCACTAGTACTCATTGGGAGTCATTGGGAGTCTCCTTAGAATGTGTCTACAATAGTCCCTAAACACTGAGACCAGAACTTTGCAGATATTCTAAAACATACAAGAATGTTTAGCAATGTTGGTAAGTTGTCAATAAATTTAAATTTTTATATAATTTTCATAAAGAATATATAATGTGAATTTTAATATTTAAAGAAATGGAATTTTAGTGAACGTTTTTTAAAGATAGCATTCATGATGATAATAGTATATTGATTTAGAGTAAATATCTTATATTGAACATGATCAAAAGTTATAATGTTCGGGAAAAAATTAATTCTTTTGTGTTCACTTAAATAGAAATCACAGTATAAAAGCAAGAAAGGACCTGAAAGATTATTAGTGACTCACTGTTACTTATTTCTTTAGAAGACTAAAGGAAACACTGCAGTTGATACCCTATTCATTTTACCAACTTTCTTTCCACTGACACTCTTCTAGAGTTCCAGACTGGTGCCACGTGTCTCCATGGAGTGTGACTGAGCTAAAATCCTCAATCAATTAGATGAGCAGGTTAATATAACCTAAGTCCCTTTCTCAGGAGGAGCAGGATAAGTGAGTGGACTTAAAAGTCAGATAGATGTGACTGGAATCCCACTTATTAGCTGAGGGAATCTGGTTAAATCCTTGAATCTTACTGAAGCTTAAATTCCTCATCTGTAAAAATGGAGATAACAATATCTCTCTTACAGAGTTATGGGAAGCCTGGAATGAGATAATATGTATAATTCATTGAACATAGTGTCTTACACATAGAAACGCAGCTCAATAAGTTTTAGATTTTCTCAGAATTAATAAAATTGTCTTTTTACCCACATCGGTCTCCATCTTACTACCTCCTTCACACCAGAAAATTGTGATGGTTATTTAATTAACAATTTTACTATTTGTTGATTAATCAGACACATTATACTGCATCATTTTTTAATTTTTATAATGGTAGTTTTTAGAATCTTGGAACACTGAAAAAAAATAAATTAAGATGCTAAAAAAATGAAATGAAATGAAAAGTCACGTAAAATAACAACATTTTTGTTTGGGTGCACTTATTTCTAAATTTCAAGATAAACGGTTTCCACTTTGCTTCTAAAAACTTAGCAGATAACTCTAATCAAATGGCCCTGCCCTATTTTTTATCAACATTTTCTATCATTCTTTTGCAGCCATAATATTTTAATTGTACCATCACTGTCTGTATCTCTGAAAATGCTGTTTCCTCTCCATGCCACTCTTTTTCGACTCTTCTTCAGCTGTTTGAAACCCACTCTGCTCGATGTACGATGTACACATCCATCTGCATTCTCAAAGAACCACCCACCTTTCTATCTGCAGAACAATGCTGATCTGGAGTTCCTTGAGATGCAGCTTATTTCCCCATTCTTGTCCTCTTCTCTAGGATAGAGCCTGAGTATTTAGCACTAAATAAATGAGGAGATAAAAATAAAAACCAAAGTGTTCAAATTAAAATACATAGGAACCTGCTGATACATTTTACCAGTGTGTAGGGTCACAGAGGACTTTTGCTGGTCTAATTGGATAGAGCTGATGTCCTGTAGGAAGAGGAAAAGACACCCACACTCACCCTCTACCATGTGAGGGCACAGTGAAAAAGAGGTCCTCTCTACAAGTCAGGAAGAGAATTCTCACTAGGAATTAAATTGGCCAGCAACTTGATCTTAGATTTCCCACCCACCAGAACAGGGAGAAAGTAAATTTCTCTTATTTAAGCTTGTCTCTGGTATTTTGCTATGGCAGCTCAAGCTAAGACAAAACCCAGTTATGCTTTATATAATATGGATTTTATACTTTATATTCTTTAAGAATTATTCCCTGACTTGAATAACTCTGCTAGTAAAATATGTATAATTTGTTTACTAAAGCAAAATTAGTATTAATAAATTATGGGAAATAAAATTGTGTTTGACATTTGAGATTTAGCTAAATGATTTGCAGATGTAAATGCATATATTCTATTAAAAATTCCACTGGATACTATGCATCCCAGATAGAATTGAGCTGTCTCCAGTTTTATACATCCATTACAGAATTAGTTCTACTTAGGATATTTTCACTAAACAGTGTGCATCTTTGAGACCCAAATTATATCACTTTAATGAAACCTTGTATGATGGAAAATAGCTTCTCTAAGGAACCCACAGTGAAAGCAGCATGTATGAAGATACTTGTTTCATGAATCGCCTCTGAAATTGAATCCTCCTAATATATTATTGACAAGAGACTTGGGACTCCAGATTTATTATTTTTTTTAAGATTTCATTTATTCACCTGACAGACAGAGATCACAAGTAGGCAGAGAAGCAGGCAGAGAGAGGGGGGGAAGCAGGCTCCCCGCTGAGCAGAGAGCCCCATGTGAGGCTTGATCCCAGGACCCTGGGATCATGGCCCGAGCCGAAGGCAGAGGCTTTAACCTACTGAGCCACCCAGGAGCCCAGGCTCGAGATTTTAAAACATACTAACAAAAAAAAAAAAAAAAAAAAAACCTCTTAAATATCAAAAAGAATTTTTGCAGAAAAAACAATCTCCACTTATAATCTATACCTCATTCTAAGAACGAAATGACATTGTTAACCTACTTTTATCTCATTCTTTCTCAGTTCATCTCCATATTCCCTACAACAAGCAAGGCCAATAAATTAGAAAGTTTTTAGTCTAGCTGATTTATTAAAGAAAATATACTTTTTCTTAACTTCTCATTTAAGATATGGACTTAAACTTTTGATGTTTGTGTAAAGAAAGTACCCTTATATTAATTCAGGATAATCTGGAGGGAATTATACAAGGTAAATTTCCCTTCTCACTCTTACACCCACCCTAAAACAATTGGCATCACCCTTGTTTTATAAAACAAACAGTGGAGCAAAGAATTGACAAATAATGTGGTCGAAGTAGAATTTTCAGTAAATGGTAGAAATAAGATTGGAATTGGTCTTCTTTTAGAAGTCCAGATTTTTTAAAAAGATTTTATTTATTTGAGAGAAAGAGAGACGACACCTGGGCATGGAGAAGGACAGAGGGAGAGGGAAAGCACACTCCCCACTGAGCAGGGAGCCTGATGTGAGGTTTGATCCCAGAACCCTGAGATCATGACCTGAGCCTAAGGGAGATGCTTAACACAAGGAGCTACCCAGGCACCCCTAGAATTCCAAAATTGAGAAGTAGATGATGATGATGATAAAGATAAAATAGAAGTCCCTCTTTTCCCCAAAACTCTTACAATACTAAGAGATAGTGTTCCACCTAAGCACTTAAAAACAATTCAAAATGTTTACAAAAGATATTAAGTTATATGTCCTTAAGTAAAACATAAAATCAAAGGAGAGGGGAAAATACACACTACTAAAGTCAAAGAACAGTTCACAAGCAAACTATTTAACCAAAATTGTTTCTTTTGCATCTGAAACATAATAATGACATGTTACATGTAGTGTAGGGATGTTTTTCCTGGCATTTTACAATGCCACAATTTGTTAAGTATTATTATTTTAAGTATTATTTTCATCCCAATAATAAAATAAGGAAACTGAGTTTAAGGCCATTGAGTGACTTATCCAAGGTCACTTAGCCAAAAGATGTCAGTGCTGAATCAAGAATCAAACATTTTCACTCCTGTTCCAGAAACATTTTTCTTAAAGTCTTCAACTCTAGAACAAATGTCACTTCCTCTTCCATAAAGCTGCACTTAGAATTGCCTTCAAGCTATATGTAATCCATATATCTTACAATAAGAAATGTTAATATTCATTAATCAAAGCACTTATTTATTGGATTTGTTATCAAAGTAAAAACACGCTTTTAATAAATATTTAATTTCCTCCTAAGGGCACCAAACAAATAATACCATTCATCTTCTACCTCTTGTACATACAGGCATGGAAAGGTTACTGAGGAATGAAGTGCTTGCAGGAATCAATATTAGGCTGTTTAGATTTACAAATTCTTGGTGGTAGCAATGCTAGTAAATATAGCCCATTTGTCATTTTTTATTTTAAACTCAGAATGGAAATAATATACTCACTCTCACAGTGCATACTGAGTTATGAAACCAATAAAATTTAGATCAAATATTAGGTAAAAAGACTGACATAGGCAGAACAATGAGTACAGACTAATATAAACTTACTAAAACTTTAATTTGAAACAAAACACAAAGAAAAAGAGCTACTAAAAGTGTTTAACACTTCCACAGTACAATCTCACTTTCAGTTACATCATCAACTATAGAACTAGCATAAAGATGCAGCATTAAAAAAAATTAAATTAAAAAATGTAGCATTAACATACTTAAAATAGGTTTTAAAGACATTTGAAAGAGACATTAAAGCCTTATATATTATTGAGGGCTTCAAAGATCATAAAATTGTTGCTTTTTGTAAAAAAATGTTGCCTTTTTTATGAAATTTTCACAAATGTAGAAATGCATCACACATTGTATAATCTAATGATTACTCATATTGCTTGGAAGTTGGAACTCTTTTTGCTCATTAGGCAGATACTGGAAATAATTAGTAATTAGGGAACCAATAGTGTCACACTGCTTCCAGTTCTGTCTTTCAATAAATTCACATTTTGATTAATTGCCTTTTCCTTTTTTTGTTTCTATTATTGCCCAGAAGAACGTCTCTTATCACTATGTATTTCCAAATAGAAGCAGACTAAGAGGAATTCATTAATGTCGTTCTTTTACAGGATAATATTTGTAAGTTTGAATAACTTAGTTACTGATGACAGTTCAACACATTAGGTTAATTATAAGACATAGAAAACAGGACTTAATTTGATCTTAGCCATCTCTTGCCATAGCTCATTGTGTTAAGAGATACACTTAATGAGTAATAATACTTGCTGCTGGCAAGACAACAAATCCTAGAGTTCATTAAAATCCATTATATGACTATTTTATTTTAATTTTTTCATGAAATTCTGATTAGGTTGACATATTTTTCTTTGTATTTATATGGCTAATCCTTTTTTTTTTTTTAATTATAACCATTGTATCTTCCTTCATTGCTCAAGGACAGTTAACCATTAGATATGAAAGATAATAAAAATACAGAAATATCATCTTATTCATCTGTTTCAGAGGGAAGTATATTGTCATTCTAAATGGATTTTACATATTTAACATGCAAAAAGAAGTGCATTTTAAGAGAGTGTCCAGTAATCAGTTACAGGTTCCACTTAATTTTCTTCCTCGGAACTTGAAACTATCAGACTTCAGTTTTTATGTAAAATGATGAACATTGAAAATCTCAAATAAACAACCTAGCTTTACACCACAACAAACTAGAAAAAGAAAAAAAAATGAAGCCCCAAATTAGTTGAAAGGAGAAAATAATAAAGATCACAGCAGAAATAGAGACGAAAATGACAGTGGAAAAGACCCATGAAATCAAGAGCTAGTTCTTTGAAAAGATAAACAAAATGATGACTCTTTAGCTAGACTTACCAAGAAAGAAAGAGAGATGACTTAAATAAATAAAATCAGAAATGAAAGAGGAGATATTCCATCTGATATCACAGAAATACAAAGGATCTTAAGAGACTACTATGAAAAATTTATATGCCAACAAATTGGACAACCTAAAAGAAACAGATAAACTTCCAGAAATAGTCAAACTTTCAAGACTGAATCATGAAGAGATAGAAAATCTGAAGAGTGATGACTAGTAAGGAGATTAAATCAGCAATCAAAACACCCCACCTAGGACTAGGTTTGGTGTATTCTACCAAACAGTCAAAGAATTAACATCAATTCTTGTCAAATTCTTCCAGAAATAAGAGAGGTGGGAACATTTCCAAGTGTATTGTATAAGGCCAGCACCATCTTGATAACAAAATCACACAAGAACACCAAGAGAAAAGAGAATTACAGGCCAATATCTCTGAATAACATAGACACAAAATCTTTAACAAAATATTGGTAAGCCAAATTCAACAATACATTAAAAGAATCATATACTATGATCAAGTGACACTTATTCCAGGGATGCAAGAATGATTCAACCTCTACAAATCAAATGATGTGATACATTATATTAACAAAATGAAGGATAAAAATCCTATGATCATCTCAGTAAATACTGACAGAGCATTTGACAAAATTCAACCTTCATTTATGATAAAAACTCTCAATGAAGTGGGTATACAGACAATGTACCTCATTATCATAAAGGTCATATATGATGGAACTAACATCATTCAATAATGAAAAGCTGAAAGCTTTTCTTCTAAGATCAGGTACAACACAGGAATGCCTCACTTTTGCCACTTTTATTCAACATAGTATTGGAAGCTCTAGCCAGTGTGATTAGGCAAGTAAAAGAGCTAAAGTCATCCAAGTTGGTAAGGAATAAGTTAAACTGTAATTCTTCACAGATAACAGAGTATTATATACAGAAAACCCTAAAGACCCCACCAGAAAACTGTTGGAACTAATAAATAAATTCCCTAAAGTTACAGGATGATGAATCAATGTATGAAAATCTATTATTTCTATACATTAATCATTAATAAACTATGAAAGGGGCACCAGGGTGGCTCAGTCAGTTAAGTGTCTGCCTTCAGCGCAGGTCATGGTTCTGGTGTCCTGGGATGGAGCTCTGGGTTGGGCTCCTGCTCAGCAAGGGGCATGCTTCTCCCTCTCCCTCTGCCCCTCCCTGTGCTTGTGCTCTCTCTCTCTCTCTCTCTTGCTCACTCCCTCTCTCAAATAAATAAATAAAATCTTTAAAAAATTAATAAACTATGAGAAAGAGAATTTAAGGAAACAATCTCATTTACAATTGCATAAAAGAAAATGAAATACCAGGAATAAATTTAACCAAGGAGATGACATAAGTGTATACTACGAATTATGTCAGTGAGTAGATAAACTGAAAAAGACACAAAAATAAAAATATTCTATGCTCATAGATTAGAAGAATTAATCATGTTTAAATGTCTATATTACCCAAAGCAACCTATAGATTCAGTAAAATTCCTATCAAAATTCCAGCAGCATTTTTTTTTAAAGATTTTCATTTATTTATTTATTTGACAGACAGATCACAAGTAGGCAGAGAGAGAGAGAGAAGAGAAAGCAGGGTCCCTGCCGAGCAGAGAGCCCGATGTGGGGCTCGATCCCAGGACCCCGAGACCATGACCCGAGCCGAAGGCAGAGCCTTCAACCCACTGGGCCACCCAGGTGCCCCTCCAGCAGCATTTTTCACAGAAATAGAAAAATCCTAAAATTATATGGAACCACGAAAGACCTGGAGGAGCCAAAGCAATCTTGAGAAAGAAGAACAAATCTAAAAACGTCAACACTGCCTGACTTCAAACTATATTACAAAAGTATAGTAATCAAAACCATATGAAATAAAGGGACAGAAAAATAGACACATAGATCAATGGAAGAGAACAGACAGCCCACAGATAAATCCATGCATGTTATGGTCAACTAAGTTACAACAAAGGAACCAAGGATATACAATGTGCTGGGGGAGACAATCTCTTCAATAAATGGTATTGGGAAAACTGGACGACCACAGGTGAAAGAATGAAACTGGACTGCTATCTTACATATTACACAAAAATTACCTTAAATTAGATTGAAGGTTTAAATATTGCTCCTGAAACCATAATACTCCTAGAAGAAAACATAGACAGTAAGTTCTGTGACATCGGTCTTGCTATGATCAAGAGGTGGGACTACTTGAAACTAAAAACCTATTGCACAGCAAAGAAAACTATCAAAAATGTGAAAAAGCAATCTGCTAAATTAGAGAAAGTTAATTTACCAATCTTAGTTTGGATAAGTGGCTAATATCCAAAATAAATTTTTATCTATTTGTTTTTAAGATTATATTTATTCATGAGAGTGAGAGAGAGAACATGAGCTGGGTGAGGACAGAGCTCCCTGCTGACCAGGGAGCCTGACCCCAGGCTCAATCCTAGGCCTTCTGGATCATGACCCGAGTGGAAGGCAGACACGTAACCCCCTGAGCCACCCAGGCACCCCCAAAATAAATTATTAAAAACTCATGTAATTCAATAGCAAAACAAATAAACAATCTGATTGAAAAAAATAGACAATCTGGACAGACATTTTTCCAAAGCAATCATTCAGATGGCTAACAGGTACACGAAAAAAATCCTTAACATCACTCTTCAGGGAAAAGAAAATTAAAGCCATAATGAGCTATTACCTCAAAGCTATTAAAGTGGTTATTATCAAAAAGCCTACAAATAGCAAGTGTTGATGAGGATTTGGAGAAAAGGGAGTGCACATGCACTGTTGACGGGAATTTAAGTTGGTACAGCCCCTGTGAAAAACACTGTGGAGTTTCCTTAAAAAACTAAAAAAATAGACTTACCATATGATCCAGCAATTCCATTTCTGGGTATTTATCCAAAGAAAATGAAAACACTACCTTGAAAATATATATGTACCCCCCATTCATTTCAAACTTACTTATATAGCCAAGATATGGAAACGACCTGAGGATCCAACAATAGATGAATGGATAAAGAAAATGTATATATATATATATATATATATATATATATATATATATAGAACATTATTCAGCCATAATAATAAAAGAATGAAAACGCAATTTGTGACAACATGGATGGACCTTCATGGCATTATGCCAAGTGAAGTAAGTCAGAGAAAACCAAATACCATATTATCTCATTTAAATATGGAATGTTCTTCCCCCCCCACACAAAAAAATAGGAAAGAAAGAAAAATGAGCAAATGGGCAAAATGAATGAAGAGAGCCAAAAGATAACTTCCAGTTATAAAATAAATGAATCATGGGGATATAATATACATGGCAATTATAGTTAATAATACTGTATTGCATATTTAAGAGTTGCTATAATAATAAATCTCAAAATTCTCATCACAAGAAAAAAATCTATAACTAGACTTATGGTAATGAATGGTAATTAGATGTACTGTGATGAACATCTTCAATATTTATAAATATTGAATTGTTATGCTATATATCTGAAACTAATATAATGTCATATGGTAATTATTACTCCATAAAAAGAGAGAAGTCAAATCAATGAAATTCATTAGAGAATAAATATTTAATAGTTAAACATTTACAATATTTTCTATTATTCTTTGTGAGAATTATTTTAATCATAGATCACTTTTTATGTGGATTTTAAAAAGGACACAGTATAATAAATTTATGTCTACATAAGTGCATTAAAGGGCCTTTCTTAGGCAAAGACTTAGATATAAGTCATAGTCCAAAAGTTCAAAATGCTGAGACATTGCTGTTTGTAGAATAAGCTTAGAAGTAAATGAAGAGTTGGTTACCTTGTATTCTGATTTAACTCATCCCATTTGTCCGAATTAGACATGTAAAATATGCATTTTATCCTCCTTACTCTTACTTTTTTTTTTTTTTGAAGACTTGAAAAACTTTTCTGTTTACTCAAAACTTTCTGTTTATTACTATTCATATAACCCACAGATAATCCAAGCTGACTCTTGGAAAAAATATTCAAGCAAGAAGTATTAATTTTCAGAGTACTTTAAATTTTCCTCCCATGCAATTGGTTTCACAACTTAAATCTAACTGCAGTTACAAACATTCTTGGATTATTCCCTTCCTCCTCCTAATCAATGACTTTGAATGAAATTAAGTCAACTTGGAAATAAGGGTATTTTAATTTAATACGTAGATGTTATTCTGGGAAGTTGATATTATTACCATTCTCATAAGAAAGTAGTTGTCAAGGAAATATAGCAGATCATCAGCAAAGCAAACATTTGAACTCAGGTCTCTGAGGCATTTAACTCGAACTGAAGCATTGGCAGTTTTTGTTCTGGTAAAGGAATTCCTGATGTTATCAAAAACACAGAGCAAAGATTTACAAGTCAGTCCCTCTCTTCACCACTTCCCATCTCTTAGTATCCATAAACTTCTACTAGTAAGTAGTCGATGGACACGCACATGCACAATCCTAGAGAGGAAGTATTATTGTTCTTTCCAAAGGGCAGTAAAAGTCACATAACAGTAACTATAGCATCTCTTTTCCTCTCAAATAGTACTTGGAGAAGCCCATTGTTGACTTATTCATAAATAAGAACTGAAAGCCTGAAACTGAAAAAAAAAAGTGGTGGCTGAGTGGTTAAGAAGCTCAATAAAACTGTCATTTGTTTCAGTTCGAAAAGGAAAGTAATTAGAGTTAAGAGCTCACAGGGATAGGGTCTAGTCTTCATGTGGTGACCAACATCATGAACATATCTGGCACCTAGACCTTGGTGTTTAAAAATAATTCTTTACTAAAAGGTACTAGAATTCCTTGGAGAATTGTCTAATTTCAAAACTAGGAAAGGGAAAAAACAAGATGATCCCGAAACATCATTATGCCTAAAGAATGAATAAAAATGTTCAAAAGACACTGAAACAAGCAAAAAGGTGATCCTACCAATCAAATCTTGGACAAATTTATCTTCAAAGTAGTTTTTAAAAGCAATTGTTTGCAGTATATTGGATAAAATTAGAATATCAAGTTTTTTTTTTTTTAATTTTTTATTTTTTATTTTTTATAAACATATATTTTTATCCCCAGGGGTACAGGTCTGTGAATCACCAGGTTTACACACTTCACAGCACTCACCAAATCACATACCCTCCCCAATGTCCATATTCCCACCCCCTTCTCCCAAACCCCCTCCCCCCGGCAACCCTCAGTTTGTTTCGTGAGATTAAGAGTCACTTATGGTTTGTCTCCCTCCCAATCCCATCTTGTTTCATTTATTCTTCTTCTACCCACTTAAGCCTCCATGTTGCATCACCACTTCCTCATATCAGGGAGATCATATGATAGTTGTCTTTCTCTGCTTGACTTATTTCACTAAGCATGATACGCTCTAGTTCCATCCATGTTGTTGCAAATGGCAAGATTTCATTTCTTTTGATGGCTGCATAGTATTCCATTGTGTATATATACCACATCTTCTTGATCCATTCATCTGTTGATGGACATCTAGGTTCTTTCCATAGTTTGGCTATTGTGGACATTGCTCCTATAAACATTCGGGTGCATGTGTCCCTTTGGATCACTACATTTGTATCTTTAGGGTAAATACCCAATAGTGCAATTGCTGGGTCATAGGGCAGTTCTATTTTCAACATTTTGAGGAACCTCCATGCTGTTTTCCAGAGTGGCTGCACCAGCTTGCATTCCCACCAACAGTGTAGGAGGGTTCCCCTTTCTCCGCATCCTCGCCAGCATCTGTCATTTCCTGATTTGTTGATTTTAGCCATTCTGACTGGTGTGAGGTGATATCTCATTGTGGTTTTGATTTGTATTTCCCTGATGCCGAGTGATATGGAGCACTTTTTCATGTGTCTGTTCGCCATCTGGATGTCTTCTTTGCAGAAATGTCTGTTCATGTCTTCTGCCCATTTCTTGATTGGATTATTTGTTCTTTGGGTGTTGAGTTTGCTAAGTTCTTTATAGATTCTGGACACTAGTCCTTTATCTGATATGTCGTTTGCAAATATCTTCTCCCATTCTGTCAGTTGTCTTTTGATTTTGTTAACTGTTTCCTTTGCTGTGCAAAAGCTTTTGATCTTGATGAAATCCCAGTAGTTCATTTTTTCCCTTGCTTCCCTTGCCTTTTGCGTTGTTCCTAGGAAGATGTTGCTGCGGCAGAGGTCGAAGAGGTTGCTGCCCGTGTTCTCCTCAAGGATTTTGATGGATTCCTTTCGTACATTGAGATCCTTCATCCATTTTGAGTCTATTTTTGTGTGTGGTGTAAGGAAATGGTCCAATTTCATTTTTCTGCATGTGGCTGTCCAATTTTCCCAGCACCATTTATTGAAAAGGCTGTCTTTTTTCCATTGGACATTCTTTCCTGCTTTGTCGAAGATTAGTTGACCATAGATTTGAGGGTCTATTTCTGGGCTCTCTATTCTGTTCCATTGATCTATGTGTCTGTTTTTGTGCCAGTACCATGCTGTCTTGATGATGACAGCTTTGTAATAGAGCTTGAAGTCCGGAATTGTGATGCCACCAACGTTGGCTTTCTTTTTCAATATCCCTTTGGCTATTCGAGGTCTTTTCTGGTTCCATATAAATTTTAGCATTATTTGTTCCATTTCTTTGAAAAAGATGGATGGTACTTTGATAGGAATTGCATTAAATGTGTAGATTGCTTTAGGTAGCATAGACATTTTCACAATATTTATTCTTCCAATCCAGGAGCACGGAACATTCAAGTTTTTTTTAAAGCTTTGGTAATTAAGAATGTGTTCCGTTGGTGCAAGGACAACCTATGTAAATTAACGGAGCACAACATTTAATTTGTCAAAAATGGCATTTCAAAACAGTAGGAAAAGTATCACGATAACATGGAATATATATCAATTCATATATAACTCATACTACAAACACACACAAAAGTGTTTATATGTAAATTGTGTATTTAAATGTAGGAGATATGGTCGCCTGGGTGGTACAGTTAGTTGAGCCACAAACTCTCAATTTTGGCTCACTGGGGCAGTGATCTCAGAGCGAGAGGATCCAGCCCTGTGACTGACGGGCTTTGCCCTCAGCTCATAGTCGGCTTGAGATTCTCTTTCTCTCCCTCTGCCCCTCTCCACTGAGCACACATGCATTCACACTCCCTCTCAAATAAATACATGAATCTTTAAAAATAAATAAATACATGGGGGAGGTAGAACATTATGGTTCTAGAAAATATTAATAACAAAGAAAAAGAATAATAAATGGACATACAAAATAAATGTATATTGGGGTTGGAAATACTTGTTTTTATGACATAATTCACATATAATAAAATAAAAAATTTTACTACTTCCTAGAATATCACTTCTGTTCTCTGAAACTGCGTGTAGAGCAGGAGAAGATGGGAGTCAAGTTATCTCAGAAAATTAAAACTTGCTAGCTAATACGTAACAGCATACAGCAGGAAATTGTAGTGGGCACCAATTTGAGAGTCAGTCTAGACTTTTTTTTTTTTTTTAAAGATTTTATTTATTTATTTGACACAGAGAGATCACAAGTAGGCAGAGAGGCAGGCAGAGAGAGAGGAGGAAGCAGGCTCCCTACTAAGCATAGAGTCTGATGTGGGACTGGATCCCAAAACCCTGGGATCACGACCTGAGCTGAAGGCAGAGGCTTAACCCACTGAGCCACCCAGGTGCCCCGCAGTCTAGACTTCTTTATCAAGAGTTCCCCACCCACAGATTTCGTTCCTTGTATTGATTTTTTTTTCTTTCTATATTTTTACTTCCCTGGAGGCAGATCTAAATACAGGTGGAAAAATCACTGAAACTGGGACATCTTGATTCTATCTCTTGGAAACTTGGAATTTAAGTAATATCATATATATATATATATATATATATATATATATATATATTATTCCTTTTGTTTTTAACAACACACTATCTACATCATAATTTTATCTAGGATGTTTTGGTTTGTGTGTGTGTGCATGAGTGTTAGAAAAGAAAAGTAATGCAAGTTTTTCCAAGGTAAAACTATTTATTATGGGATAAAGCCTACTCTGATATCAAGAAATTTAGGTTTTGGATATTAGGGTATTTTGGTTAACTGGTTGTCTTTATACCTAATTGGAGATACAGATCCAAATCAAAGAAAAATTTTTAAATGATATAAGTTGCATGCTTATAAATAGAATAAAGTGAAGTTAAAGCTGTAACTCTTTGTCCTCATTGACCAATAATGTCATTTTAATTCTAGATTTACACTTCGGCAGACCATTATATTATGATGGAAGTTTTTACCAACACTAAGTGTTTATACAGAATCCTTATCCCTGAATTGTCTTCACAAGCCTTTCATTACCGTGTATAAAAAGCACCCCCTTAAAGTGACTTATAATTTAGATGCAATTTTTAGTTAACAAGCAATCTTAATGACTGTGTATAATGCTAACTATAAACATAGCACAAAGGTTATAGAATAATGTGCATGTCACAGGAGCAAAATTATAGCAAAAAAACCCATTATTTGTATTTTTTGTACAAAGCCCTACTATTTTTAGAAATCAAAACAAAACACCACATTTAAGGAAGGTATTAGGGATGGCATTTATATGTGTGTGTGTCTCTGTGTGTGTTTGTGAACAAACTTGTTTTAGAACACTATTAAAAAAACAAAATGAAAAGCATCTATATTAAACAAAATTATTTGTTGAAGTGCTCTCACTAGTTTCTTACAGAGAGTATGACCAGCCAAATAAGTTAGACCGAATTGTCATTTTAATTATGATGTTATAAGTCACTGGATAAACAATAAAAACTAAATTTCAGTGTTTTCCATCCTTTGGATAAAAGGAAAGTAGCTAATGGTCATTAATGGCTCAAACAGAAGTCTTCTCACCCCTTTCTGCTTTGCCATCTAGTAATTGAGACAGTGTTAATTTCATAATAACTGGATGCTTAGATCCAAGTCAATATGGTTCAAAAAGCACTAAATTTGTGGTTAGATTTGGGATTATATCCTTTCTTTGTGACTGGCTAGCTATGTGAGGCAAAAGAAATTAGTTTTTCTAAATGTTATTTTCTTAACTTAGAAACTGTAAATAATAGTACCTTTCTTACAAAACTATTATAACAACTAACTAAAACATTAACTATAAAGTTTGTGAGATAAAAATGTCTGTAAATAATCTTTTCTTATTTATAGAGATGCACTTGAGATCCTGATAATATTGTCATAATTCATTCAACATTTTCAAATTTAGGTTTCAGAAATACAAAAATCTTGTTCTTTTGAAATTTGCATTATAATAAACAGTCAGATAATTAAAACATGAGTTATAATTATTTATGATAAGTTTTATAAAATAATAAACAGGACAAGGTCATAAAGAATGGGTAGAACAAGATGGTCTGGGATGACCTTCCTGAGTAGATGACATTTGAAAGGGCTAATAAAGAACTACATATATGTAGACTTTGGAAAAGAAGAGAAAGAAGGAATATATTGCTTAGTTGATATAAGAGAGAAGTCGGAATATGTTGTTGGAAAGTAATCAGACACCAGTTTTTTGTGGGGTCTTATGAGTCTTGTTAAAGAGTCTGATCATTAATAAGTGAAACAAAGGCATTTGAAAATTTAAAACAGAATCGTAGTTTGGTTTATAGGGCTCTATACAATCTGTGTCTACTTTGTTTATGCATTAGAAGAAGATGAACAGAAAAGAAGGACCTGTTAAAGGATTATTGATATAATCCATTGATAAAGCCTGTATTCTGTATCAGAAGGCTAGAAACATAAATGTGCCGAGAAAAGGTTACAAAAATAAACTCAAAAAAGTCAACCATTTGATTTCTTCTCATCTGTGCCAAGAAGCCAATTTTCTTAGAAAAGTCACATGTAAACAATGGAGAACAAACATACTCTAGGTTATGAACCCCCATGAATACTCTCACTCTTATTGCACAGTAGCAATTTGAAACCTATCAACAATCCCAAAACAGTGACTCTGAATAAAATAAAATCCATCACATCAGAACCCTATAATCTTCATGATACCAAAGTCTGCATCCTTCTTTTATGTTAGATAATTTCTTCCTTCTCTGAAGCAATCCTGTTTCTCAACTCCACAATTTCACTGAAAATATTTTATAATGTATTTATCCCTCTCATTTATGCTTATTCAAATATTGTCTCAATTATGTCTTTCAACAACTTTAACACAATTCAAGATGATCCTGTTAGTGGCTTTTGCAATAATCCAAGCAGAAGGCAAAAATAATTTGGAAATAGCAATGGGGTTGAAGGGATGTGTGTGTGTGTGTGTGTGTGTGTGTGTGTGCACTGACACACATATAAACAAGTAGAGAAATACATATATATTTATCTTGAATATATTCAATAGATTAGAAAGACCGACTTGACAAATCAAAGAACATATAGAGAGGAAAGTTGGTAAATGCAATTCAATGTCATAGATGATTTTGGAAGAAAAGCAAATTTCAGGGGTTAGCCCGGGCAGAAACAGTACACTGGAATAAAGAATAACATGAAGTAGAAAAAGTAGAAAGGATGAACATAATTCTTGCAAGAAATTTGGAGATAAGTCCCCGGTAAAAGAAAAGTAGGATGTGAAAATCAACAATATGTGGTTAGAGTGGGGTTTTGAAAGGACATGATGTTTTGTTTTTATTTTGCTGTCATTGTTAATCCTTGGAGTATTTTTGTACTTTTGAAAGAGTAGGTAAAGGGAGAAAAGTGAAAGATCTGTGGAAAATAAAGGGAAAGCAATATCTTAAAGAGCCACATCCATGGTGGGATACATGGGGTTTCTACAGAACACAAGTAGAATAAGTGCCATTCCACAGTAAAAAAAAAAAAAAAAAAAAAAAAAAAAATATATATATATATATATATATATATATATATATATATATATCCTTTTGAGTATCAGGGTAAAAAAAGAGAAAAACATGGATGCACGTACAGCCATTTGTTGTGGGAAATGATGGAAACTAGAAGGAATTTCAAAAGGGCGATGCACTAGGCATTGGAATACACCAGTCAGTCTTTCTTCAAGAGAGAAACTGCTAGGAAGAGTGTGGTTAGTTACCTCCCACCTTCCAGCCACTGCCCCTTCATAACCTGCCACGGTATTTACTTTGAAGTCCCTCTCTGCCTGGACTGCTTCCTGCACAGCTAGGGTACTAGACCCAGGCCATTCCAGGTCAGTGAGGCCTCCTGTAGTGGGACAGCTTGGCGCTGACTTTCCCTAGTGGTCTGACGAAAACTTGGTCAGAAGGGCACTGCAACCTGCAGTTCTTCCCGAAGGCTTCTTGAATTTCTCTCTCCTTTCACCAGCACCAGACTGGCACTGCAGTCTGCAGACTCTCTCCCACTGCTGTTCCCTCTCTATCATTCACAAGCATGTCCCCAAATAAATATTGTGTGTGCTTGATTCCATCTTGGTGCCTTTGCCCAGAGGACCTGAACTGTCAAGGGATAGTGTCTCCCTTTAATAGAGGACCATATATATGTATTAAAAAAAAAAAAAGCCTGTGGAAAATCTAAAAGTTAGACTAGTTAGACTAAGGAAATCATTTTTCTTATGAGATATTAAAACATATCAATAAGCTGTAATAAGCAAAAAAAAAAAAAAAAAACAGGAATAAAACAAATGACTTAAATATTATAAAGTTTTCTATAACATATTCCCATATTATTAAAATCTAACTTGGGGCTCCTGGGTGGCTCAGTAGGTTAAAGCCTAGGCCTTCGACTCGGGTCATGATCCCAGGGTCCTGAAATTGAGCCCCACATCGGGCTCTCTGCTCGGCGGCGAGCCTGCTTCCTCCTCTCTCTCTGCCTGCCTCTCTCCCTACTTGTGATCTCTGTCTGTCAAATAAATAAATAAAATCTTTTAAAATAAATAAATAAATAAATAAATAAATAAATAAAATCTAACTTCAGAAGAACAGGATATCATAGAAGATATTAAATCAATTTCTATTTGAACAAAAAGTAAATTTTGCTTCCTCAGCTTAAATTATTTACTACACAATATTACAAATAAAATAATGAAATAAAAGATGTAATAGAAAAAAATCAAAATAAAGAGAAAACTATGATATAATGACTATAAACATCTAATCATTGGAAATGAGGTGTTTCATTTTTAAAGGAAATAAAACATTGTGAAGGAAATTATACATGTGATCATGAAATTTATTTTTTTTAAGATTTTCTTTATTTATTGACAGACAGAGATCACAAGCAGGCAGAGAGGCAGGCAGAGAGAGAGGGGGAAGCAGGCTCCCTGCCTAGCAAAGAGCCCGATGCAGGGCTCAATCCCAGGACCCTGAGATCATGATCTGGGCCAAAGGCAGAGGCTTAACCCACTGAGCCACCCAGGCACCGCATGATGATAAAATTTAAATGTCTACCTATTACAAAGCTTCTTAAACAAAATTTAAAAACAAGAAAATATACATTTTTTCCCAATAAACATTTATATAAGTATTAATATCTTCAGTATGAACATTTCATTAAAAATCTCTATTAAAGAAGTAGAACAAAATGGTAGCTTGGTTCTTCTGAGCAAAGTATTTGCACACGTGAGCAAAACCAATTTGAAATTATCAATCAAGGATTAGAAAAAATGAATCGTAGAGTGATTGAAAGAGTTCATATCATACAGAAAATTAATAGTGGTAGCCAGATAATAGTCAGAAGACTAGACTAGAGGATCAGACAGCCCAGATCTGAATCCAGATCCAACACATTATGGCCAAAAATGTCAATTTTATCTTTTTTTGAAGGGATTTTGGGTGGGTTTTAAACTAATAATTTTTATTTTTGTATATTTTATAAATTTGCTCACTGATCATATTTATTCAGGAATTTGTTTTTTTAAATGATCCATATTGTATTATTTTTATCTGTCTTACCTTATTTTATCTTAGCTTTTAGGTAACATTTAAGAGCTGTACCTTCTTGACAAAATTCACATCAGGATAATGGCAAAAAATGTCGATGGTGGATAAAATAAAAGGAAGGCTTATATCCGTGGGATAGAAATAGAGCAGCACTAGGGAGATATAGAACTTCATGAATGAAATGAAAATTAAAAATTTGCTCAATATTTTTTTTTCTGAAAATAATTTCTTACATGTTGGGGGAAAGTTTAGGACATCATCTGTGAAGAGTGAAATTCCCTTAACTATAGCATAGAAACTATAAATTTTAAGTTATCTATACTTTGTTTGTGAATAATACATTTCAGTAAGATCAGAAGTTGGTCCTCTGTTATTTAGGATATGTGTAGGGATTTTTATGGAAAAGTATTGACAAAAATCTAGGTATAATGCCATAAAATTGATTCTGATGTTCAAAAAGTTATAATTATATGCTAAGCTATTACACATAATTTTTATTTTTCATGCTTAATTAAGAACCCATACTAATTTTGTATTTTTATGAGAGCAAAACTTACCTTGCTTAAGGAAAGCTACAATTCTAATAGACTGGAAGTTTTTCCATGTTCTCTCTCAAACTCCTATCTTTACAATCCCAAATCCTCATCAGTTACTTGAAGAATTCGTATTGTCTAGCCAGACATTACCGTTTCTGACAATAAGTTCTCACTGTTGAGTTTAAGAAATGTGTGGACAGAATTTTTTTACTTCCCACATTTCACAGTTGCCTCTAGTCACCCTCAAGCAATAGCTGGCCAGAAAGAATGACATTAGATAATTAGGGCTCTCTAAAACTGCATTTTAAAGCTTAGCTATCAGACATGTGAAACTTTTTTCTGTTCAAACTTTTGCCCCATGTTCAAATACAGGGTAAAATGTAGAGGCTAGGAGACTTACATTTGGATTTCTACTGACCTGGACTTAAATGTCAGCGCTGTCATTTAACAGATGTAATTTGCCGAATTACACAAACATTTAAACCTCTATTTTCTTATCTGTAAAATTAGGACAGAAAATATTTACCTCATAAGTAAATAGAAGGATTGCCTTAACTGGAATGATGTATATAAGGCTCAGAGTAAATATTTGACAGATAATAGTGAATACTGTTGTGATAGCAGTGGTGATAGAAGTAGTAATTGTAGGATTTTATTGCTTTGATGATTTATTTCTATCATAGCCGAATTATGATCCATTGGACTAACAATAGCTCATTCTAGACTTTGCATTCTCATTCTTATAAGAGTGATATGTATAAATTTGCTTAGAAGAGGAAGATAGTTATAGAGCTACCAAAGCCTGAAACAAGTTCACAAGAAACCAATTACTTAATAGAAATAAAAAGTAAATCTAACCTCAGTGAACACTAATGTACTAAGCCTAACTACTTAAAATGGTGACAATAGACAAAATTCATGCCTAAGCCATTGAATAGAAACTTCTATTTTCATTATCTTAAGGTCATGAGTTTCTAATTCAAAACCAGTGAGATTAAAGGAAGAAGGAATTGCTCAGCAAGAAAGAAATTGAGTTCAAAACTGTGTAAACTTATCTAATATAAACTTCAGGTGACATCCAAGACTGGAAAATAGGGCAGTCAAGTCATAAAGGTTAAGATCAAAATAGTTTTTAAAAATTTGCACTTGACTCTGAAATTTGCATACAACCCACAAGGTATGCTGGAGAATTGAAAAGTGATCACTGTTGCTAAATGGCCTGTAAATAGTAACTAGACAAGTATCATTATCTTAATCAAAAGCAGTCATTAAACCCACATTTAAATTGGCTGGTGGTGCAGTGTTGGGCATTGTGAGCAGGGCAGCTTAAGATGTAGTGATTCTTACCCTGAGGAAGGAAGAAGACAAAAAAAAAAAAAAAAAAAAAAAAAAAAAAAAAAACCCCACAACTTTATATCTGGTGTGAAAGACAAGCAGAATAGCATTAACAAAATACATTAATAAGAAAAATATATGCATTAAAACAAGTAAAAAGAGGATTCATCATATTTCTAAATGATTTTATATGTAAAATAGCTCTTTCGTTATTCCTTTAAATAGATTCATCAGTGCACTTACATCACAAGACTGATTTAATCCCAATTTTAAAGGTTTCAGTAACTACATGCATTGTGGTACATTTAATGATACCATCTGAGCCCATTTGCAAAAGCCAGAGAAAGTAGCCAACATAGGGTACACTAAGCAACCGACAAATCTCAAAATTGTCACTTTCAGGACTATCTTGATAGTAAGATCATGCTCTCTGTTTTTCCATAATGAGTTCTCATGCCAGTGGTTGCCTATATTATGTCATATTTTAACTAACATTTAACATAATCAGGATACTATATCTTATGTGTGCATGCGTACATCTTCTATATTGCATAGAGAGGGATGATATACATCAATGCACCCAAGAAGCAGGAGGTATTTATTCAGGTAATTATTCAGAGCATTCAAAAGACTGTGCCCTGAATTTAAACATATCTCTAAGTCAAATGCCAAACCCTACATATCATAAAAAGGGCTATGTCTACAAGAATTAATCAAAAATTATCATGAAGTCATGAATTCTTTGAGATTCTCCTAGTTAGGTTTGGAGAAGACCTACCTTACTTCACTTACACATGTCAGTTCTCAGGCTGTGCCTTGAAAACATACAGAAACTGTGCAGATGTTTTATAAATGGACACGCTTTAAAAAAAAATGTTCCTTTTATCCTCAGGTAAAAGAAAGATAGCATCAGCCAATCAAAAGAAGAAGCAAGAGCAATTCAAGGAGAGACTTTTTTTATTGCTAATTTCCAGAGGGAATTAACCAATTTTCTGTATTACGATAGAATCAGCATATTGCGGATTGGACCTATAGATAATGTCAAAGCAGAAGAGGTGCTTTCAGCTTTGTGTGCCTGCTGAATCTTAAATATGAACAACTGCTGGGCTTCTGTTTGCTCCACGATTTCCGGTCAGGTTTCATCAGATTGGAGCCTGCTGTTTAAGCTGTATTTAGGACATGACCCTAGCAGCTGGCTCCAGTGAATGAGCCGCTTCAAGGTGGTTATTACTATGCATGTAATAACTAAAGAATTTGGAAGAGCTAAGGGAAACACTGATCCTGTGTATTCTATTGAATATTTTGGTAGAGTTGAAGCCCAACTAAGCAAGGAGCATATGAAAAATAAAAGTATGGTAATTTATACTAAAAATAACTTTAATATTACCATCTGGATGAGAGAAAATGCCATATGACTATGTCAGAGTAAGAAGAGTCTGTATTTTTAACTGCCCACAACTTAAAAAGAGCTTGAGAGGTTTTATTAAATTTCACAAATTTACAAAAGCATTATTTTAATACTTGATGTTTGAATAATGTCTTGCAAAATTAAAAAGGTCAAAACAGGTTCACCTAGGTGGCCCAGTCACTTAAGTGTCTGTCTTCCACTCAGGTCATGATCTCAAGGTCCTAGCCCCAGGATATCAGGCTCCCAGCTCAATGGGGATCTGCCCCTCTCCCAGCTAGTGCATGTGCTCTGTCTCTCTCTCAAATAAATAAATAAAATCTTTTAAAAAATAAAAATTAAAAATTAAAAATACATTTATCTTTATATCCAATTTTTGTAAGGATGAAGACTATATCTTATTCAACATTTTATTCCCGTAAGACACACCATATTGTGCCTACCAATAAATGTTTCTTGAATTAAAAATTGTCTACTAACATTTGAAAACAAAAATGAGAGATTTGGAGAAGGTCTAAAGAAATTTAAAAACCACCCAAAAGTGTACGCTGTAACATGAAATAACCCTAAATGTCTGGGCATATTCAATCTTGTATTTTCTGTGCAAAAGACTAAAAATGAAAATACAGACTAGTGACAAATGTCATACTTCTAATGTGAGAGATCAAAAAAGAAAAGTTATGAGTATATCCTTGCTAGGTTTTATAATATCTACCTGATTCCAGAAAATATAAGATGTAAGAAGTTCTATATCACTCTTTCACAAGGTAAACAACTTGGATGTGGTCAGTATATTCATTTACTCAAGTATATCATTCACTAAATACTTAAGTAACTGGTTACCATTACCAAGGTCACCAAACCATTTGAAAATGGGAAATGACATATATTTGAAGTGGTTGCATGTAGAGTGGTAAACACATTTGTTTTAGGTCAACAGTCTAGGGTTGTCTAAACACTAAAATATAGACAATTCCAGGAGAAATTGTGGTACTAGAATCCAATGAAGCCCAGAATCTAACCAAAATGTTTAATGAAATATTAAAATGTTGTGCTTCGGGGGATAAAGGATTAAATGAAGACACTTCATCTATGCTGAAATGGAGATAAGGTATTTAATATATTTTAAACATTACAAGGTAGTATTGTTTTTACCATTTTAATTAAAAATATATATATATAGAATTCAAAAATATTTCTTTGTTTTTCCCCTAAGACATAAGTAAAATTTCCCCTAGTCACTTTTATTCCCTCCCCCCTAGGTGAATGACATACTCTAACTAGATCATATCTGATCAAGGGTTATACGGATTGATCTCCATTGATAAGGTCAATCTCCGGGTTCATAAGTATCTCCACGACTTTTTTCTCCTCTCCTTCCAGACTATTATACCAGCAGAGTCACACTGGACTGGGATACTGTAACCTGCCTCTAGGGGACTACTGTGACACAAACATTCATCTCCCAATGAAATCTGAAGATAATCTTTTAGGTTGTATAAAGTTTTGACCTTACCTAAAAAGTTTAGGAATAAACATGTTGTATAGTTACATAAATACATGTTTTCAGTTAGGGCTTCTCTCCATTGAACTGTCTCTATTCCACAGAGACTTAATGGATGCATTTTGCTTTCACTCAGTTCTTTCCTATTCATTCCAAATGCTTAATGCAATTGCAGGCCATTATTTTGCAATTACTCAATAAGAAAATACTTTTAAATGGGAGCTTATGAAAACATTTCATAGTTTTTCAATTGAAGCAAAAAAAAAAAAATCAGGTACAATTCTTATTTTAAAAAAACAGCAACCAAATACACAGTAAATAGAAAAGTTAATATTAGATATTTCTTTCCCCATATTTCAGCTAAAACTGAAATATGGAGAGTTAAAGAATATTACATTTTGTGCTCTCTTTCTATTAGGTTAGGTGTGAAGAATTTGCTTGGCAGATGACAATGAATTCAAACTCATTTATTCCACTGCAATTTTCAGCACTTCTGTATTAACATGTCCACATATATTAAACTATTTTGATTTCACCAGAAAAGTATTATAATGACTTTTAAAGTCACATTTTAAACAGAAAAAATCATTCTAGAATGTAAATATACTATTCAGATTTTATAAGTTAGTATGTTTAAATATTCTATACTTAGAATTCTAAAAATATGTAATGGCTTTCTATTTTTACATTACATATTAGAATTACTATAACGTATACTTATGAATAACTTCATATCCAACTGCATAGCATTTCCAAACTCTTGCTAGTAAATTAAAAATAATAATATTATAAATAAGAACAAAAGGCATTATAGACAAAGTACTTAGTATTAGAAAGAATCCAAAGTAATCAAATCAATTTTTTAATTTTACATAGAAATTTTCTGTACTATCCCTGACTTCTCATATCGAAATATAAGTTATTTCAAATTATTGCTGCTATTGAATATTTAATTTTCACATGATTTCCATATTTGTAAAGAAAATTTTTTAGGGCAGTTGAGCATCTGCCTCAGCTCAGGTCATGATCCCAGAGTCCTAGGAACAGCCCCATATCAGGATCTCTGCTCAGCAAGGAGTCTGCTTCTCCCTTTCCTGCTGCCTCTCTCCCTGGCTTGTGTACTCTTTCTCTCTCTCTCTCTCAATAAATAAATAAAATCTTAAAAAAAAATTAAGTTGTTCACCTATGACAGAGTCAATCATGACACTGTCCACTTTGGACTCATCGTGCATCATTCTCCTTCCCTCATCCCAAAAGTTTTTAGAATGGTCCAATTTGTGGTTCCTTTTCTTTTTTTTTTTTTTTTTTAAAGATTTTATTTATTTATTTGACAGACAGAGATCACAAGTAGGCAGAGAGGCAGGCAGAGAGAGAGGAGGAAGCAGGTTCCCTGCCGAGCAGAGAGCCCGATGTGGGGCTCGATCCCTGGGATCATGACCCAAGCTGAAAGCAGAGGCCTTAACCCACTGAGCCACCCAGGCGCCCCTGTGGTTCCTTTTCTAATTAAAGAAAACTTCTACTAGGTTTTACTCCTCCTCCATTTATCATACCAAAACAAAAAGAAACACTTAAAATAAAACAAAACAGTAAATGAAATAAAGTGCCATCACTGGGGGCGTCTGGGTGGCTCAGTGGGTTAAGCCACTGCCTTCGGCTCAGGTCATGATCTCAAGGTCCTGGGATCGAGTCCCATGTCGGGCTCTCTGCTCAGCGGGGAGCCTGCTTCCTCCTCTCTCTCTCTCTGCCTGCCTCTCTGCCTACTTGTGATCTCTCTGTCAAATAAATAAATAAAATCTTTAAAAAAAAAAAAAAGTGCCATCACTGTGTAAAAATAATCAGACCTGCAAGAGACCAAGTGACACTCAGAGAAGTAGGAGAACTCAGATTTATTTTACTCCGATGGACCCAGATGAGCTCATGTTTGAGGTTCTGGGCCCCAGAACGTGGAATTATAGGGTTTTTATGGGGAGTGCTGTGGGTCAGGTTCTAAGGGCTATGCTGGTTGCTGGTAGGTGGTTTTAAATTGGGGGACCTGGTGGGTATTGCTTTAGGCTGTTAGGGCAGTGCAGTGGGCTTATAGAAGGAACCTGTTTATAAAAGCAGAAGCAGCTGGTTATCTTTTGCTCACTAGTGGGGCTTCTGGTTATCTCTTGCTCTTTCTATCTACTGGGGTCTGCTGGCCCGGGCTTGCTCTGGGTAATTTTCCTCTTCATTATGGTATAAAAAAAGGGTAATGAGAAATCCAACCAGTCACTTTTTGAATGGAATATATGGGGCTTTATTCAGATAACTTGAATTAGTACTGAGTGTTCTCGAAACCACAGTAGAGTAACTTATCTTTAACAATTCGTTTTAAAGTCCATCAGAAACATTTGGAGCAGTGCTAGTTGCTTACATAATAAGATCAAATCTGTAAGGCTTGAGTACGATTGCTTAGTTCTTACTTTTTTTATTCCATGTAATTTAGTTATATCAGTTTTCTAGTTACTCTATAAAATAGATTTAAAATCTGCAATACAAATTAAAATAAGTTGAACAAAGTGAAAAATAACATATTTTAAATCTCAGCTTTATCTTTTAAAAAAATCAGGAAAAACTATCAGAAACTATAAAGAGCTATATGCTAGTTATATCTCTAAATCAAACAAATGTCTTCTTCCACTTATTTACTTTATTAGAGTTCAGTAAGGAAATAAAAATACAATAATTTGAACAGAAAAAATTAACATAAAGAATTCTTAATTATAGCGAGAGATTAGAATAACAAGGGATTGGCTAATAGGCCCTAAAGAGAATTCTTTTTTTTTTCAATTTTTTAAAATTTCATTTACTTATTCTACAGAGAGAGAGAGCGCGCAAGAGCAAGCAGGATTAGCATCAGAGGGAGAGGGAGAAGCAGACTCCCCACTTCACAGGGAGACCAATGTGGGCCTCAATCCCAGAAACCTGAAGGCAGAGACACGTTATTAACCCACTAAACCAACCAGGCATCCCAGGACCTAAAGAGAATTCTGAGTAACAAAGGACTCACAGATATAATGAATAACATAATTGCAAAGATAATATATAATAACTACTGTAATGGACTAAATGTCCCCCTCCCTCCAAATTTCATATTTTGAAAACCCCACACACAATGTGATGGTATTAGGAGGTGGAGAGTTTGGGAGGAAGTTAACATTAGATGAGGTCATGAGGGTAAAAATTTATGAGTGGAATTTGTGCCCTACAGGAATCATGAAAAAGCTTGCTTCTCCTCTCTCCTCTCTGCCATGCGAGGGTATAAGAAGTCATCAATTGGCCAAGAAGGCCCTTGCCATAACTTGGCCATGTTGGCTCTGACTTTAAACTTCCAGCTTCCAGCATTGTGAGAAACAAAGTTTCTCTTGACTAAGCCACCCAGTCTATGATAGTCCATCAAAGCAGCCTGGACTGACTAAGACAGTCACTACTTGAGTGGTTGAGAGAAAGCACCTGGGCTAGTGTTCCCTCCTTACTTGCCCTCACCCACAGTCCTGGGCCAGGATCCTGACTTTCTTGGAGAAGGCATGGCCATGACTCAGCAAATGACAGAGTCATTTTGCTGGTGCTGGGTACTATGAACTTGAAAATCCTCCCTCTGGAAGTTGCTAGGAACCTGTCCTCTGGGTGCCTGGCAAAGCCACTCACAGGGAGCTGCTACTCCTCAGAATCTGCTGTGAATCAAACCAAAAGGATGGCAGAGAAAACTGCTTGTTGTTGAGTGCTGGTGGCTGCCTTGAACTGCAGAACCAGGAACTACAAGCTGAAGAACACGTCAGAACCAGGAAGAAAAAGCCCCTACCTCCTCCAACATCTCTTCTGGCAAAGTGCTCTACAGCTAAAGCGTAACATTAGTTCAGCTGCCAAAGGAGAAATAGCACAGCTGAGAGGCAATAAATTGATCCATGTCATAGTTATTTATCTTATCAATGAGTATGTCTCTTTTAGCTCTTCTCCTAACTAGATTGGTAATACCAATTCCATTTCTTTGTTTTCCTTTATTAACAGAATATAAAAACTATCAACTATAAACTCTTGTATCTTTTTAAAAAAGATTTTATTATTTTATTTGAGAGAAGTTGAGAGTCAGAGAAAGAGCATGAGTGGGGAGGGGAGGTAAGGGCAGAAGGAGAGGGAGAAGCAGGTGCCCAGCTGAGCAGGGAGCCTGACAAGGGCTTGATCCCAGGGTCCTGGAATCACAACCTGAGCTGAAGGCAGACACTTAAACCACTGAGTCATTCAGGCACTCTTTGCATCATTTTTTTTTTTTTAACTCTTGTTTAGTTTCCCCCACTATGGTTAACTAAAGATAGTAAAGCTTTACCTTTATTATACATTTTTCAATCTTGAGCAAAGTTTATTTTATTACTACTGACAACCACAAGACTGAAGGAAGTGTCAAGACTTTCTAAATCCTTCATTTAAATACTAATAATACATACTTTCTAGTACTACTGTAAGGGCCTATTTAGCCAGAGTGGCCTCACTCCAGTTGAACTGCCATTTTGCTGTAAAAGTTAAACTGACTCTGCTCCTTCCCCACTCCTGCCCCCGCCAGTGGAACTTGCTTAAAAACTAGTCCTGGAATCCAGTCCCAGGTAACAAAATTCCAGTACAAGGGTGGATCAGGCCAGGTGGAGGTATTCAATCAGTGGGGGCGCATACTGTCTCCTAGCTACCAAGGTGATGGGCTAGTTTCCATGACTACTGTGGGGTGAATTGTAAGTCAGTTAGCCACCCGTGTGTGGCCAGGCCCAACCACATGGCCTTTGCTCTATAAAAATTAGTCTGGAAAGCAGGGAGGGGTCGTTTTCTCTGTAAGGGGTGGACCCGGCCAGTAGGTTTGATTCTTGATGCTTGGCGTGAACTAAAGCTTTGCTTGACTTTTGCTTTGTATCAGTCTCGCTCCTTTAATCATGGACCCATTATTGGGGTACCCATTTTTGGGGGGACCCAACACTATACGAATTTATTTTTTTCTTTTACCTAACTTATAAAGCAAACAGTAAGATAGAACAAGCTACTAACTCCATTATTCCGAAGACACAGGGGATGCAGCCCACCCAGTCCATTTCTGCACACTTCTTAAAATGAGTTCACTCCCTCCCCAAATCCTGTAATGTTAGGATACTGCTTAAAAAGTTATGTTGGTTTCTTTCTTCTTACAAAATGAAATCTAAGCTCCTTAATTTAGACTTTCACATATTGAATGCAACCTACTTTTTCAATCTTTCTTTTTCATGTATCATATTTAATATTCCTTTTTAAGACACAATATGACTCTCCATTTCCTCATTAAATCATGTGCCTTTATGGCAAATCCATTACTCAATATAGTCTATTTCTTCTTCTGGCCCAAAAAAGCCAAGGTTAATAAGCAGGGTAATTATGTCCACTTGGTGGAACCAGGAGAGCCATCTTACTTTATTACTTTTAAATAGAGTAAGATGATACATGAAATGTGTTGAGAACATGGACTACCACATGTAAATGCTCAAGAAATAATACCTATTTTTTGTATTATTATTAGCTTAACTTCAGTTTTCTCACCTCCAGCATTGGTGAAGTGGCTCTATTAGAAACACAGCACACTCAAATTTTCTTACTTCTGGAATGAACAGAAAAATACTGGGCTTTATAATGACTAAATTGCAAGAAAATACCAAGTCAATTACATGATGAATCCCAAGTCCAACTCCCCATGGCCAGAAGTGTTTGCTCCTCTGGCCATTGCTATAGCCTTTTCCATTACCATCATTATCACATACAAAAGTAAAAAAAAAAAATGAGTCATTGTGGTTCAAGTAACATAATGTTTAAAGGGCCCAGTTTGAGCTATAGCATTATCCTAGCTCTATTGAAAGTAAATGAGCTTACTGTAGGGTAGAGGCAGAGAGGGCCCCTCAGGGAGAAATCAACATATTATCCAAAGAAACGTGAGGAGTACTGAAGAGAAAAAAAAAAAAAAAGATGCCTTCTACACATACCCATTAAAAAATGATCTCTTTTAAAGAATTCTAAAGTAACCAGATATAGATTAAAAAACCCAGGTGCCTTGATAATTACTTACAATTCCATTATTTTAGGAGCGAATATACTAATGGTCCAAAGAATGTGTATTTGGTCCAAGGTCAAACCCTGGAACATATCAAAGCCAGGAGTAGAACCCAGTTATTTTAATTAAGTTAGTGCTTTCACAAAGAGTTATTCTCTAGAAAGGTACTTTAACATAACAAGCTAAGAAATGCAACTAAATTAGAAGCATCAGCAAAGAAAACTAATAATTTGCAAACTGCTGCATACTAAATAGCAAAGAAGGAATATTCTGCTGAATATCGTATCAACCCTTCAGATCTAACCAAAATTCACAAAAATCCCTCAGAAGGCACTTTTCTAACTTTCCCTGAAACCCATTATTATATTAGCTTATGGCTTCATGTTTCCCATTAGCTGAGTTATTACTTTAGTGTTGTGCAGATTTAGCATATCTGTTTGTGCTGTGCTTTTCAGTACTTCTAAGGAATGCTGATGTTCCTTGCTTCCTAACGGCAAGCTCTCCATTTCGAGACTGATGACCATGTTACATAAGCGGTATGAACCAAACAAGCGGTCAAAAACCAAGTACTATAGACTCGCGCGTTCTCAAAGATCTTCCCTATCAATGTAGTGTTCCAGAACAGTTCTTTCACACAAAGGCTAACATATTTGTCTCAGGACTCAGAAGATCTGAGTTCAAATCCCAGGTGGAATTTACAAGCTGTGTGATCTATGGAAGGATACTAAGACTTTGTTTCTCCAATTTCGCATCTTCAAAATGGATAAAATAATAATAATATCAACCTATTGTGCTATTTTTAAGAGTCAATGAAATTAAAATATATAAAGCATTTAATACATTACCTTGACCAGAAGAATCACACAATTAATGCTGTGATTGTTGTCTTGGTTATCCATGGTCTGGGGTGAAGGCAAGGAGTTTCAAAGCCCCGAGGAGAGGCGAATAGTCTTTACTACAGATGGAAAATGAACCGATAAAAAAAACAGGGGCACCACCTTATTAGAGAGGATGAAAATGTAAACATCCAAAGGAGCTTTAAGTGTCAAGGTCTAGAAGGATGGAAAGGACATTTATTTTAAGGAATGTCTCATATATGGGTTACTTTCAGTAGCTAGCTTTGGACCTTCATCTCTCCTAAACCTCAATTCCTTCATATTTAAAGTGACGTTTGCAGCTTATAGTCACTGAAGGATTGTTTTTCCTAGGCATTGTTCAAATACTCAAAACAATCAACCTTATAAGCTCAATTATTCATTTCCCCTCAGAGAATGGGGACCAGAAAGGTGACATCGATTACCAAAGATCACCTAAAATTTACTGATGGAGCAGGACCATGTATTTTGGCTCTTAGTTTCTTCAAATTCTCAGCAATTCTGCATCCTCCAGACCAGCCTGGAAACTACTTTATTAAATCTGTCTAAAGATGAGTTCAAGGATGCATGGAAAATAATAACCATAGAGCCTATCACATAAACTACAATCAGTCTTAGCTGTTTCCACTAATATGATATTGTTGAAATAAAGAGTTCACTGGAATCTGACAGCTTTGTTATGCAGAAAGCACTTATATCTATTTTTTCCCTATATAAGAGAAAACCTAATTTGAAAGCTAAATTCGTGATTCAAAGAAAGTATTTATGCAAGTGAATGGCTAAAGAAGAAGTAACATTCTTCTTTATATGTTCTACCATATATAGCTCCCACTCCATTTTTATGTCACAGCATTTTTCAGTTTATAAGTAATAAAATATATCAAATTATATTAAATTAAAATATAATATCACCCAAGCTTTTGGAACATTTTCTTTCTTTGACCCTAATTAAAGTGAGTTTGCACAAACTTGTGGACTCATACCTCAGATTTAACCTTTTTGAGCTTATTTTCTAAATTCCATTAAATAGAAATTGGCATTATTGGTAAATGTGAAAACAGATGTAAAAAAAAAAGTCTTACAAATTATTTTTTTTAATAAATGGAGGAATTTAGATCTGTTTTCATGTTTAGAAAGATGACTCCAAAAGACCTATTTCAAAAACAGAATTCTAGCCCATGTCTCCAATGTAAGAGTTTTGTAGTTCAGTTGAATTTTTCCATGATGTCATTATATTAAATATATGCCAAGCCAAATTCATCATTTCTTGCCCACCAAATAAGTACTTTTTTTTTTCAACCTATAGAAAAGTATAGTATTACAATAGATAAAAAACAAGTAGACAATAACACTTCAAGTTGAGAGTAGATTCAAAGAAACGAGAGACAGGGTCTTCAGACTTCTAATTCAAGATACTTCTAGCTAATTCCGTTAAGACCAAATAATGTTAGAGAAGCAGTATAACATGATGTTTAAGGTACTTTGAATCTGGAATACCTGGATATGACTCTTTGTTCTGCCACGTACTAGCCCTGTGACCTTAGAAAAGTTATGTAACTGTTCCATGTCTCTTTTCTCATCTCAATCCTATATACTTCCAAAGACCACTATGGGGACTAAATGTAGTAATTCATGTAAAGTACTTAGAGGAATCTGACATATACTGAATAACTATGAGATAGTATTTATTTTTTTTAAATTTTATTTATTTATTTATTTTTTAGAGTGAGAGAGTATCACGAGTGGGTCTGGGGAGGGCAGGAAGAAGGAGAGACAGAATCTTAAGTAGGCTCCTTGCCCAGCACGCAGCTGGATATGGGGCTCAATCTCACAGCTCTGAGATCATGACCTGAGCTGAAATCAAGAGTTGGAAGCTTACCCAAGTATGAGATAGTATTAAATATTGTTTTTAGTCGAAACACATTGATTAATCATTCTTTCTCCCTTTCGAGTTCTAATCAAATGATAGGTGACATAAGCATGCACATGGGCCGCACTCTGTGGAGGCACCTCTAGTTATGTGCCTTACACATAAGTGTTTACTATGACATTTTTCCCTTGATAAAAGGAGCTGAACTTTCTTCTCCTTTGTGAAAAACATAAATGAAAAACAAAAACATGTTAAGAAATAAGCATTCTTTGACCAGAGATTTCATATGGATTAGGACAGCTACTATGCAGAAAATGCTTTCTGTAAGTACTTGTTATTTTAACAAATATGGATTGAGATCCTCTTATATACCAGGCATTGTACAGGCACAAGATTTAAAAAAAAATAAATAAAAAGCTAAGGGTGCCTGGATGGCTCAGTCGTTAGGCGGTTGCCTTCAGCTCAGGTCATGATCCCAAGGGTCCTGGAATCAAGGCCCACATCGGGCTTCTTGCTTAGCAGGAAGCCTGCCTTTCCCTCTCCCACTTCCCCACTTGTGCTTGTGTTCCCTCTCTCTCTGTCTCTTTTTCAAGTAAATAAATAAATAAAATCTTAAAGAAAAAAAAAGCTAAGATTAATAGTCAGATTCAGTGGTGTATGGATTTTAGGTCGTATTAAGCAAATTAGTAGAGAATCCTGTTTAGAATCTCTGCAGAATGTCATATGCTCCACAAAATACAGGTAATAATATTTCCCCCAAAATATGTTATAGTGTCCAACATAATTTATTTGTAATCTACCAGAATATGCACATAAGCATTCTACAGGTATTTGATCTAGTGCTGAGGAAGCTGGACTAGATAAATGATCCTCAAATCTTTTGCTTGAGCAGATTTCTTTAAGAGCATAAACTCTTATTTTAAACTTCCAAATGTAAACCAGAAAAAGAGTGTCTTCCTGGTCTCTCCTTTATCACCTTCGGCTTGACCTGAGATACTCCTGAAGAACTTACATCTCCAAGGGACATATTTGAAAACACTGCACCTAGGAGCAACAAGGATTTTTCCCAATTATTAAACTGTGTGTTCGAAGAGTATTTATCTTTAATACCTAAAGCCTAAAATCCTAAATGAAAAGACACTTCTAGCAGAATTACCTCCCTCAAAACATGCTTTTCTTTAAAACATAATCAAAAACAATCTACATGTTTCTAAGAATGTCTTAGTAGCCATGTGTTTATATGAATTAAAAGAAAAAGTTATTAATTATAAGGATAATACCATATACATAAAACATTGGTTTTGCTTTAAACATAATTATTTTGCTTGTGTAGTGTTTTAGTAAAGTACTTTCACAGAAGCTGTTTAGCAGATTCTCCTTCTTTTAGAGTTTTCTGGTGCCAATTTCTCTGAATTAAAGCAATTGTAATAATTCCTTATTATATTTCTATGTATATCTAAGTATTCATAACAAAATATAAGCCTGAGTATGAAGATATGTGTTTAGATATTATGTTTTGTGGAATACTTTCTTGCCCTCATACATCACATAATAATATATATCAATCCAGTGTTTTGCAATGACAGTTCTAGCTGTTTTCTTTTTTCTGTGCTTCTGTTCTTCCTGCTTCTTTAAAACACAAACCATTAAGAAGAAGTGAAGCTATCAGAATAGTCACTTTATATTAGCACTCATAGGACACAGTAAAATTGAAAGAAGAAATTGGCAAAGAATAAGAGCTTGACAGGGTTTTTCTGTTCTTTGCGATTTTTCCTTGGCACTTGCAGATGGCTGTTTAAGAATGGGCACAGTGTTCAGCCTGAGGTTTGCAAACAATGTAGACTTAGAAGGTAGAATAAAGAGTCATCAATGAGCATAGTAATGGCAGGAAATGGTTCAAAAGAGAACCCTGTGTTGCATACAGAAATATCCTAAAAACCTGAAAGTAATGCAAGTGATCACTAATTATAAAATTTAGGTTTTCAATTTGGTCAGAGTGTACCTAGCCAAAAAAAAAAAAAAAAAGAAAAGAAAAAAAAGAAGAAGAATATAATTATCAAAAAGCTTTTAGGGGCACCTGGGTGGCTCAGAGGGTTAAACCTCTGCCTTTGCCTCAGGTCATGATCTCAGAGTGCTGGGGTCAGGCCTTGTGTTGGCCTCTCGGCTTGGCAGGGAGCCTGATTCCCCCTCTCTCTCTGCTTGCCTGCTTGTGATCTCTTACTCTCAATCTGTCAAATAAATAAATAAAATCTTAAAAAAAAATCTTTATAACTAGGATATCATTAATCCATTTATTTTCACGTATAACATCAACAAATATTTACAGCTTGTTAGTGTGAGCCAGAACCTCTACTGGGCCAGAGAGCACTGGTCATGCTTTCACAGAACAATCACCCAAGCAAATTATGTATTTGGTTAAACACACAAATCTCATTAAGAATTATCTCTCCCATAAAGTATTTTCTCTAGGGAGCTGTGTGGTATACTGGAGAGACCATGAACCTTAGAGTTGCAGATAATTTCTTTCAGGATTCTCACTCGGACACATTCTAGTTTTGTTATCTTAGAAAAGTTATTTAACCTGTATGAAACACCGTTTCCCTAACTGAACGACAGATATGCTAGCTTCAACGTTTTGCCTCAAATATTAAATGAAACAGTGAACAAAAAGGACATCTCACATGGAACCATGCAGGTATTTGATATTTTATACTTATTATTCTAAAATTTCAATAATGGAGGTAGAAATTAATGAAGTCCTGAATTTATTTAAATTATTCTCAAGAAATCCTGTGGGCCAGGAGTGCCTGGATGACTCAGTTGGTTAAGCATCTGCCTTTGGCTCAGGTTATGATCCCAGGGTCCTGGGATGCAGCCTGCACCTGGCTCCCTGATCAATGGGAAGTCTGGTTCTTCCTCTCCCTCTACACCCCCCTCCCCCCCGGTGCTCACATACATGCAAGCACACACAAGTGCACTCTTTCTCTCAAATAAGTAAATAAAATCTTAAAAAAGAAAGAAAGAGAGAAACAAACAAACAAAAAAAGTCCTGTGGGCCATTCCAAAATGATTACTGCAGTTATTACTGCAAGTTATTGTGAATAACTTGATTTTTTGCCTGTGCAATGCTATTCTAAGGAAATTAATTTTATTATTTCCCTTTACTGTTTCTTGCTTTAATTGTCCCTATACACATGTATTTTTATTTATAACCTGAGGAGGAATATTAAAAAAAAAGAATAAACCAACCTTCATTATTCTCAAATCCTGTTTACGTCAATTTGCCAAAATAGCTAAAGTTTATTTGTAACCCCTAAATCAATATTTGCAGTGCTTTAGGGCAATTCACTGACATACAGAGAGAGAAGGGCAGGGGTTGGGGTTTGAGTTGCCTAGTGCCAGGTTCCCACTTGAGGTCAGGTGAAGCAACACTGCCTTCTTGTTTCTTTCTCACACAGATATCATAAACGATGGAGAGGGTAGGGGCGGTGTAGTGTAGTGCAAGAAGCTCCTGCTCTGGGGTTGGTTGTATAGGGTTCAACTCAAGAATCACGACACTGACACCTGTTAGTGGGGGACCTCAGAAAAGTCACTTACTTTTGAATCTTTGTTTTCTTTTTCATAAAATGAAATAAATCTACCAAGGTGAGTTGTTTTAAGATTATGGTAGATAGATATATAGATAGATAGATAGATAGATAGATGATAAATATGGAAAATTTTCCCTAGGAGCGATAATCCAGTGTTTGCTAATTCAGTATTTTTGGGGGACATTACAGAACATAACTACCATGAATAATAGAATCTAGTGTAGTTTATTTATTATCTGTATTTCAAACTTTGAAAGTTTGTGTGCTATTAATTACCAAACAACTATTTGGAAAATAACCTAAACTTTAGTTAATTTTCCTTTGGAAGAGAAAAAGTTGTTGATGTTAGACTCAGGTGGCCAAGAGCTTCATATAGGAGATAAGAAGTTCACACATTATTATAAAGTGATTAAATGTCTCCCTATTTGTGGGATAATAAAGTGATTCAGAATGCATTTATTATTTCTACAGATAGACTTTTAAAATAACATGGTGGTAAAATTTACAGTTACAATTTGTGTAAACAAGAGTTATCAGAGTCTGTCACATTTCAACCAAAGTAATTGAATTAAGTAATTAAAATCATAAATTAAATTACAATGAACATGAAACATCCTCTGTACCTGTTATAATATATTTTGTGGAAATAGAGACCATTCACATCCCTATGCTTAGACAGATTACCAATAACTGTAACTATATAATTAGATATAACTAATGCAATCTTTTCTTATAAATCCCATTTTTTGAAATAAAATATTACTTTTAAAGTGTTATAGGTTTTCTACAAGTTAAAAGAATAAACTTACAAATATGAAATATAGCTGAAAACAATACTCTTATTTTAGCCTTTATGATCCAAATACTTCAAGGAGAATATTTTAAATTTAAGCTCCAGGTTACTCAAGATTTTGATCTCAAACAAGATTCAGAAAAATAAGTCATAATAATTTTAAAACAGTCTTTCTGTGGTTGGCATAAAGCTCTTTCAGAAAAGTTTTCAAAGAGATCTGTCAGGCAATGCAGATGTAAGTTGAATTTATCTCAAAACATCTCAAAGACATGCTAAGCAAAGTCAGTTGCCCAGAACTAATGATCATATATATCATTATGTATTTTAAGTCAAGTTCATACTTAAAAAACTGTTAAAAGAAATTTCAAAAACCAATCCAAGTAAAGTACTTCTCCTTTAGACAAAAATAGCTGACATTTGGAATGACTTGCCAGCATAAGATGTTTTTTATTCTTTTTCTTTTTTGTCTCACTCAGCTAATTTACGAGGTCCAATAAAATATGTGCTGTACATATGAATGCTTATATTTAAATAAAAGAAAATATCAAATGGTGAGTATATGTATCCTATTGTTTCTTCAATGTTAACCTGAAATAAACTGGCATTTTTCTTCAAAGACTGATATGTGATTGTGTGACCTCAATTTTACCAACTCATACTATATTCAGCAGTGCTACAAGTTGGTGCACATAGCCAAAACAATAATTTGAATGGGCTAAAAGTTGGAATTACAATACAATTCCTACTCTGCCACAATGTAATTTCTGTAAAAACATGTAAAATTAAGTAGGCAGATAACTAAATAAATTCACATAATTTTCTCAGTGGTCATGTGAACCAAGCACAAATTTTGGTTTCCCTTGTTTTTTTTTTTTAATCTGGATACAAATTGTTCAAGGATCACAGAGACATTTCTTTTCTGAACACAACCATACAAAAGGAACTCTAAGGATATCATTGCAGGAAATAAAAGTTGGCAATGTTTAAAATAACATGAACTAGGTCCCTGGCTCTGTGGATTTTTCACAAAATTAGACAAAATGGAAATGAGAGGAAAGCATCTTGATATTAAATAAAAATAAATTTTAAGGGGGGATTCAGCATCAATAATTTTAACCTTCTTAGTATTACAAGTAACTAATAGCTTTGAACTCTGGTGCCAGATCATTTCTACTATGCTACAGTGCTTCTTTGAAATGGCTTTGAAACACAATTATAAGCTTCATAAATATATTAGCATTCCATCATAGCTGAGTTCATTATTACATGTATTGAAATAAACTTTGGATCAAATAATTTTCCTTAAATCTTGACCTCCACTAAAAAAAAATTATATAAAAAAGTTATAAACTTTCAAGGTAAGCATTCAGTTTGTACCTTCCAATCAGCGTAGTTACAGGTGTTACCATTCTTCAGAATCGTAGGCCAGGAAAACATCAAAGAAGACACAAGATATATTATACTTCCACAAAGTCAGTGCCTGTAAACTATGCCACGATAGGCAGAATGATATCCCCCAAATATATCCACATCCTACCCCCTTGGAACCTAGGAATGTGTATGTTGCATCATAAAAGGCATTTTGTGATGTAATTGAATTGAGGGTATTAAAATAGAAAGATTATTCTGAATTATAAATGTGGCTCCATGTAA
Source organism: Mustela lutreola (assembly GCF_030435805.1). Classification (NCBI taxonomy): domain Eukaryota; kingdom Metazoa; phylum Chordata; class Mammalia; order Carnivora; family Mustelidae; genus Mustela; species Mustela lutreola. The sequence continues at coordinate 17,401,882 of NC_081290.1, forward strand.
TCACCAGGTCCCTTACAGGACTGAGGAGAAGAGGAGACAGAATCAGAAATGGTAACGTAAAAAAGCTCAGTGTGCTAGTTTTAAAGGTAATGGAATGGGGCCAAGAGCCAAGGAAATGCAACTGGCCTCTAAAAACTGTAAAGAAGGCAAGATAAAAGGTTTTCTCTTCGTGCTTCCAGAAGGGAAACAACCCTGCCAGCATCCTGATTTTAGCTCTGTGAGACTGATCCATTTGGGTGAACTTGTGGAGTGTGTGTGTGGTGTGTGTTTGTATGTGTGTAAGCAGATTATTTTGGAGGTGACAGAACTGTTCTGTACCTTGATTGTGTTTATAATTGTCAGTACATGTTTTTTAAATTTCATATAATTATACACTGAGTATTAAATTTTACTCTAAGTAAATAAAAGATTTTTGAAAAAGTAAGTTTTCATTAATTTTGAAGGAGTGTTTCACATTTCTTTATAGAAAATTCTCTGATTTTCCTTGTTTCCTATAAATGTTATTTTCTCCTACTATAATCCTCGAAAAGCAAATCAATGTATTATTTTTTCATTATAAACCTTGAAATACTTGTATCAGTAGAACTGGAATCTTATGTGTGGCCTTAACATTGTTTTGGAAGAATAAAAAGATTATAGTTCAATTTTTCATTCCTTGTGTAAAAATGATTGTGTTTACTCTGTGCACTAAAGTTGGGTTGAGGGGCGCCCGGGTGGTTCAGTGGGTTAAGCCTCTGCCTTCGGCTCAGGTCATGATCTCAAGGTCCTGGGATCGAGCCCCACATCGGGCTCTCTGCTCAGCAGGGACCCTGCTTCCCCCCCTCTCTCTGTCTGCCTCTCTGCCTACATGTAATCTCCATCTGTCAAAGAAATAAATAAAATCTTTAAAAAATACAAAAAGTTGGGTTGAGACAGGAATGAATAGGAAGATCATGTTAAGTTTTTTAAAACTTTCAATAGAGAACTCAGAAAACTCATAATTTAGAAATAGTCATGAACTACTGAATAATTCTACATTCATAAAATTCATACCACTTGGTTCCCAATCAAAAAATTATTAGACATGCAAAAAAACAGGAAAATAAGTCTAACAGAATAAAAATTAAAAATAGACTCAGTAGTAACAGAAATCATGAAATTATCCAACAAATATATCAATCATCTATTGAAGTATTAAAAAATGTAATGAAAATGTAAAGCAAAATAATTCAGATGATGGACTTAGCATGATAGAGAAGACAGACAAAAATAAATATGAACAAAGGAGGCCAAAAATTTGAACAAAGCCAGAGTGATCTCTGGGACCATATCAAGCAATCTAGAGAATATGTAATTTAAGTCCTAGGAGATGGTGGATGAAGAAAAAATATTTGAAAAAATAATCGTCAAACATCCTCCAGATTTATCAAAAAACTTAAACCCACAGTACTAAGGAAGCTCAAAAAAATTTGAAAATCTTTGTGTAAACCCAAAGAAAGTTATACCAAAACATCTCCTGTTCAAAATTTTGAAAACTAAGGATAAAGAGAAAATATTTGAAGCAGAGATAAAGACACATTTCATCAGAGAAGGAAAAAATAAAAACAAGCAATTTCTACTTATATAAAACAAAGCTAGTCAAAGTCAACGGAACATATTTAAAGAGTGGAGAGGGGAAAAAAAAATCTGGAATTCTATACCTAGTGAAAATACTCTTCAAAAAATGAAAGCAAAGTCAAGTCATTTTCAGAAAATAAAAAGGTAAAAGAATTTGTCACTGGTGCTTATACTATAAGAAAATTTGAAACATCTTAGTTTATAGAGACTCAAGAAGGAGCGATAATACAAATAGTGGAAGGGTGACCAAATAGACTTTGGTTGTAGTGAATAGTAATAGGCAAAATTAATATTAGAGTAAAAACTAAAAAAAAAAAAAAAAAAAAAAAAAAAAAGATAATTTTGATCAAGAGTAAACAGAATGTTGTTTTATCCCATGGGTTTTGTGGTCATATTGTTAATTTGTTTAAAATGAATAATCTGACACTATTTTATAAAATGTATCACAACTGAAAGAGAAGGATTACAAGAATAAAGACGGTGAAAGGGACGTTTGCTAGTACCTGTAAACATCCTCCTCCTCCGCCTCCTTCTCCATTTTATTTTTTTCAAGTGTATCGCTGCACCCAATGTGGGGCTCTAGCTCATAAGCCCAAGCTCAAGAGTAACAGGCTCTTCTGCCTGAGCTTGCCAGGCATATTTTCAGTCTGGTAATTAATGACTAATGCTTAGTCAACCTGAAGAACTGCAAATTTTGGAAAGGGAGGATTTTTCAAGAAAACATAATCTTTTCCCCAAGTCTCAGAAATTCAGGTATATACCTTCAACACTCCTCTTCCTGCCTCTGGGATTAAGTTCCAAATCTTTAAAATCACTCTCATAAATGTGTTATATACCTCATTCATGTTTAGGTGGGGAGATAAAACAGTATTGAAGACCAGTATTATACAGAGTGTGTTAATTAACTGCATAATGAGAAAGTGGTTTTTAAAAGTACAAGGGAACGTTTATGAGGTCTGAATACAAATGGATAAATTGACTGTTCTTTCACATTACTGACTTGTGATAGCAGATAACAGCATTCTAGGCAAAAGAAGCTGCCTGTTTAACCTAGGATAAGTTTTTATACCTGTAATGTTAACTGAAAAGAACATTACAAGCACAGTTTGTCTTTATTTTTAATGCATTATACTTCCATTATATAATTGGTAGACATTACTAGGTACCTGGTTATATGAAATGAATGCATTCCAGGAGCCGGACACTCAAAATCCAGGTAGAGCTGACTTATTCCATAAATCATATCTAAGTCATTTCCTCTCATTGTGGTTGTCCAAAGTCCTATACAAGATTTTCAGTAAATTCGTCAGAGGCTTCCATTTTCATATAAGGTCCTGCTTCTGTGCATGTACGAAAAAGTACATTTTCTTTTTTTTAACCAGAGAAATTTTTTCTAAATAGAATGCTAATTTTATTACATTTAATCGAAAATTTTACATTGTTTTACAAAACAGGGAAACATCGAGGAACTAAATAAACGTTAGCATTGTTCCCCTGCTTTCAATCTTCTCTGCAATGCCGGGAACACTATACATAATCTGCAACACAAGTTGGTCTCTCTGATCCTAAACAAACAGGGTTTTGGTGGGGAGGGGGTGGGAGGTTGGGTGAGCTTGGTGGTGAGTGTTATGGAGGGCACGTATTACATGGAGCACTGGTGCGGTGCATAAACAATGAATGCTGGGACACTGAAAAGAAATAAAATAAAATAATAAAACCATTGAGTATTAATGCTTATTTGAGTATTTTCATAGAAAACATGGGCATGTCTCTGAGGTGGCCAGCAATGCTACTGGCAGCATTATCTGTGTCTCTAGAAGAATGGAAGACAGGAAGAAGGAAGAGATTACACAGGTATTATAGTTCCCACATTGATGAATGGATGGCTTTATGGAAAACTTCTGGTTTAGTACATTGGCTAGGATAAAGACTTTTAATCCACTGGTAAAACAATTCCAGAAAGAACCTGTGGTCCCACCACTCCAGCAGAAAGTTTTCTGCTTAAAGAATAAGGTCAGATATATTAACACTTAAAGCTCTATAAAAAATAGATAAGCTCTTTTAAGAGCTGCTCAGTTGTTCAAATTAATGTGAAGCAGGTACTATGGTATGAAATGCTGATGCCTTCCAGAAACTTAGCAATTGGAAAAGTTACTCTGACTGTATTTGCTGAATGAAAGGAATTATTGATAAATCGTGTCATTGAATATGATATCATCATATTTCCTATGGACTGAATTGTGCCTCCTGCCCATACTTCATAGGTTGAAGCCCTACTTCCCAGTGTGACTGCATTTTCAGAAAGGGTCTTTAGGAGGTGATTAAAGTTAAGTGAGACCATTAGGGTGGGGCCAGTCCAATAAGGCTGATGACCTCATAAGAAGAGGAAGGAAAAGAGATCATTCTCTCTATATCTGTGCACTCATGTGAAGACACAGTGAAAAGGCAGACATCTACAAGCCAGAAAGAGAGCACTCACCAGGAAAACAATCAGCAGGCATCTTGAGCTGAGACTTCTAGCCTTCAGAATCATGAGAAAATAAGTTTCTGTTATTTAAGCTCCTTGGTGTATGATATTTTGTTATGGAAGCCCAAGTTAACCAAGATAGTAGTTATTTCCTAAGTCTTAATCTGCTGCCTGATAGACATATATGTCTCACTAAGTTTCACACTAAAAAGCATTAACAGCAAGATCATATTTTTTAATAGGTCATAGAAAAGAGAATCATAATTTTTAACTGAAACTGACTTCATGATATGTTAGTAGTTATTGTCATGGCTACATTCAGTTTTCTTGTTGCCTTGGATAAATTTTCTCCCTATTCTCTATTGGGTAAGGTTATCTTGTTCTTTCTAATTTCCAAAATATAACTTAGATCTGTTGCCTTAGAATTTGACTCACATATTAACTGATCATATCTAGAATGATGTATTTATTCATATTATTCATATACAAGACATTTTAGAAAAATAAAATTTTATTTTAATAATAAATAAAGTAATAATAGTAAACAATAATAGTAATAATAGTAAATAATAATCATTTAGAAATACAGCATCACATTTGCAGTTGGTCAAAGACTCCAAATATTGGTCATTCAAAGTAAAAGGAACGTATGTATTTATTATTAATAAAGGTACAGGGGCTCAATTCAAAGTAGGGTATACTCTAAATTCCCACCACCAATTTCCCATAAATTCAATATTTGGAACAATGAAAAAAAGTTAGTCACAGAACATGTTCAGTTTCATATATTTTGTATATTTTTATAATTACATCTAAAACTCAGGAGCCATGTGCTAACATAAACATTTCTCTCCATAATTTTACTAAGTTTTAGTTATGATTCTCTATATGAAATATCTAGGCCTGGTTCTGCTTGTAACATCCAATAAATTATCTCATTTCTCGTCATTTATTTTATTTTTATGAAGATGGTATACTTATGTTTCACTAATATAGTTGAAACTCATAAACTTTCATTTAATCAAGAAAGATATGTTACATAGGACAGATTTTATATATATGAGAATGAAACAAAATATATTAAAATATATATAAAATTTTACTGAAATATATATAAATGTAATTCCTAAGTAAAATTATCAACATAAAACTAAGACACTTGCAGTTTCTTAAGTTATTTTCATTCCCTTCAGAAGACCAAATCATCAGCATTTTGCTTAATTCTTCATAGAAAATGACAGTAAGAAATTCAATTTGTAGGAAAAAAAAACTTCTTTTAATCCTAACAACTATGTTTTCTACAGAAAACAAAACTAATATTTCCCCTTATGAAAAAATAAAATAGAGCCAGACACTAGAATATTGAATTATTTTAAAAGCAAGATTATATATGTATGTATATATGTATGTGTGTATATATACATATATTTATATACACACATACCTATATGTATATGGTATGTAGACTTACATGTATATGTGTGCATGTATATATATTGTGTGTATATATATCTAGATAGATAGATAGATAGTAACCAACATCACATTTTCTGTTCTTTTTTACACAGGTGAAACTTAAAAATAATAGCTTTTTTTTCTATTTGTATAGTATATTTTAAATGAACTATCAAGTACATCCTTGGAGTTGGAACAATAAGTTTCTTGCTATTTGAGGAGGTAAGGAGATTTTATTTTCCCTCTAAGCCAAATTATTTTTTCATACAAAGTATAAAAATCAAGTGGCATTCAGGTAGTATAAAGCTGTCTATTTTTATATATGTATCTTTTTTTTAAAGATTTTATTTATTTGACAGAGAGAGAGCACAAGTAAACAGAGCAGCAGGCAGAGGGAAAGAGAGAGAAGCAGGCTCTCTGCTGAGCAGAGAGCCCCATGTGGGGCTCGATCCAAGACCCTGGAATCATGACCTGAGCCGAAGGCAGCTGCTTAACCAACTGAGCCACCCAGGCGCCCCTATATATGTATCTTTATATGATCATAAATCATATGGATATCCCCTCCTCATTTTGTTCCCTTTCCCCAATAATTCCTTTGCCAATTAGTTTTTCTGTCATTCTATTATTCTTTTCTGAGCCTAAAAACTATTCCTAATCAACTTTTATTCTTAAACATATTAATTTCTCCAAAGTTTCAGAGGATCTGAGAACTTATCCTACTTACAAGCTAATAATGAGCCTTCCACAACCTCATGAATAGTGACAGAAGACATGATACACCTGAAGAAAGTATTTTATTACTCACAGCACAGCGGACACCACTGGCTTCATATTTGCATCAGTTTCTCTTACCCTTCAGATCCATGAGGTGACATGAAACAACCAAGGTAAATGGTGCACACTAAATGAATTTGTGTTAATACTGTGGCACCTCAGACTTTGGGAACACTGATACATTATGCTGTAATGAACTGCAAGGAAACATGCCTGACCTTTTCCCCAGAGGGAGATATTATCTTTATTATTCTGCATAGTAAATGAACATATTCTCTGATCCAGAGGGAGATATTACTTTTATCTTTCAAGGTTTTTTGCTACTCAAACATCTTGAAAATATGGTCTGGGCATAAAGCTGACAGTGTCTTGGCTCACAAAATATATAGGAATGTGAGTGACCTCCCAACATAACCTTTTCCCTTAAAAAAAAGTATATAATAATAAAAACATTAGCAGTTACCTGGCTTTAACACATATACACACACAGCACACACATATCTTGTTCTTTTGTCATGTTTTACTTATATTTAGTGTCACTATAAAAATTATGTGGCACAGTACAAAAGAAAGTGCTTTGTAAAATTCAACTTACACAAATGTAATTATCACTCTGTTGTTTATTGTTTAGATCTTCTGTTTCCATTTCACCTAATATTGCCACATAACAAAGGGCATGCCTTCCTTCAGAAGATTTTTCTATATTAGAGAAGGGTTCTATATGAGCAAAATGACTTCTGAGACTTAGAGTAACTATAGAAGTATACAAAGTATATGACACTAAAAATATTCCATGATTCCTATTAAACATTTTCATTGTTCCAAATAGTTTATGAAAACTATTAGTAAAAAATAATCCTCTATTAATTCCTTTTATTTATAGATAAGGACTAAACTATATTTAGCCAGGACAGCACACCTGATACTGATAAGTAATTTTAAATTTCCCAGCCACTACATTTCAAAAGGCAAAATGAAATAATAATAATAATCATATTTTATACAAAATATCTAAAAATATTACCATTTAAACATATACTTAATAAAAATTACTAATGATAAAATTCTCATTCTGTTTCTCATACTAAGTCTTCAAAATCCAGTGTGTATTTTCTAGTTTTAGCACATCTCAGATCAGATATTATTTTTTATTGGACATAGTCATATCCAATAAAATGTATTTCGAGTTCTTCATTTCATCTAATTTTTATTTCAGGGGCTCAATAACCATATGCAACTATTGGTTATCCTACTGGACAATGCAGAGTTAGAAGCTACTGGGGCAGAATTTGTGTTATTTCTCAAGTCGACTTGGTAGATTCCTTCCCACCACGTTCTGTTTTTAAAGGTGTCTCAGATACATGGATTACTAGTTCAGGCCTGGAAAATCCATTTCTAAGAGACTGAATATAAAATATTTGCAAGACAGTGCTGCTAAACACCAGCAAATGGAGGCCAACAGCAACAGGAGTAAACAGAACCATATCCAGACTCTGAGTGGAAAGAAAGATATCAGCACTGATAAAAGCAAGGGTACAACTTGAAGAATGTGGCTGACGTATATCAAGAGTGAAGGGAGAGGGCAAAAAAAAGTGATGGGAGAGGCTTTGAATAGGATACTAAGAGCTAAGAAGATTCTAACTGGTGTAAAGTGGTATCTTATTGTGGTTTTGATTTGTATTTCCCTGATGGCTAATGATGATGAACATTTTCTCATGTGGCTGTTAGCCATTTGTATGTCTTCCCTGGAGAAGTGTCTATCCATGTCTTCTGCTTATTTATTGGGGTTTTTTGTTTGTTTGTTTGTTTGTTTTGAATGAGTTATTTATTTTTGAATGTTGAGTTTGAGAAGCTCTTTATAGATCTTGGATATCAGCCCTTTATCTGTAATGTCATTTGCAATTATCTCCTCTCATTTTGTGAGCTGCCTCTTAGTTTTGTTGACTGTTTCCTTAGCTGTGCAGAAGCTTTTTTATATTATTTTATTTTATTTTTTTAAAGATTTTATTTATTTATCTGGCAGACAGAGATCACAAGGAGACAGAGAGGCAGGCAGAGAGAGAGAGAAGGAGAAGTTTTTTATCTTGCTGAGTTTCCAAAATTTCATTTTTGCTTTTGTTTCCCTTGCCTTTGGAGATGTATCTTGAAAGAAGTTACTGGGGCTGATGTCAAAGAGGTTATTGCCAATGTTGTAGGATTTTGATGGATTCTTGTCTCACATTGAAGTCTTTCATCCATTTTGACTTTACCTTTGTGTATGGTGTAACGGAATGGTCCATTTCATTCTTCTATATGTAGCTGTCCAATTTGCCCAGCACCACTTATTGAAGAGACTGTCTTTTTTCTACCGGATATTTTTTCCTGATTTGTCAAAGATTAGTTGACCATAGAGTTAAGGGTCCATTTCTGGAGCCTCTATTCTGTTACATATATAGACAGAAAACAAACAAGTATTGGTGAGGAAGTGGGGAAAGGGAAACAATCTTACATTCCTGGTAGAAATGCAAACTGATATAGCCACTCTGGAAAATGGTAAGGAGGTTCCTCAAGATGTTAACAATAGACCTACCCTGTGACCAGAAATTGCATTACTAGGGATTTACCCTAAAGATACAGATGTAGTGAAAAGAATGGGCATGTGCACCCCGGTGTTCATAGCGGCAATGTCCACAATAACCAAACTATGGAAGAAGTCTAGATGTCCTTCAACAGATGAATGGATAAAGAAGATGTGGTTCATATATACAATGGAATATTATTCAGCCATCAGAAAGGATGAGTACCCACTATTTGCACCAGCATGGGTGGAGCTAGAAGGGATTATGCTAAATGAAGTCAAGCAGAGAAAGACAATTATCATATTGTTTCACTCATATGTAGAACATAAGCAATAGCACAGAGGAGCACAGGAGAAGGAATGGAAATCTGAAAGGGGAGAAATCAGAAAGGGAGATGAACCATGAGAGACTATGGACCCCAGGTTTCAGAGGACAGGGAGGTAGGGTATCAGGGTGATGGGTAGTAAGGAGGGTTTGTGTTATGATGAGCACTGGGTGTTATGCATAACTAATGAATCATTGAACACTACATCAAAAACTAATGGTGTACTATGCAGTGGCGAACTGAATGTAACAAAAAAATGAAATAAAATAAATAAGCAGAGATAAGGAGGTACTAATGAGATGAGATAGGAGATTGACATAAACCTAAGTCATTGCAAGAAAGAAATAATATAAGGATACAAGCATCAGGAAAATTATAAAGAATATTTGAATTTGTGAACTCAGTACAACTCCCCAATCCATGCACACGCATGCACACACACAGAAAATGAATGGAAGATAATTGGATAAGAGCAAAAACTCTAAAAGGAATATAATTAAAACTTTAATATTTTATTTTCTTGAAAGTTGACTACAATAGCTAATATTAGGTTAACATTGTAATAATTATAATTCTGTAATAACACTATGTAAATATATTACAGCAAGTAGTGAGCTTAAATAGATTTTAATTGAAAACTGACAAGTCCCATTAATCTCTCATGATATATTATGCTTTGTATATCTAGATAACAAATTCTGAATGTGTTATTTTTAACAAAACTAACATAAACGAAGTGTTTAACGTATTAATATGTAGTCTAAGATGAAGCACTCAACATAATTTATCTTTTTAAATTCCTTATTTAGTGATCAACCATTTTCTTTATATACAAAATTTTTCAATTTCCTAGAAGTAGAATGTTAAAGATACATATTGCATGGAAACAATTTAATGTAAACTCACTACAAGTAGATTAACACCTGATTTAGCCAATTGTTTAGAAAAAAATGTTTCACGTCCTTTTAAAGATATTTAAGTGAAAGAAAGATACTTAAGATCTGTCAAAAGATACTTTTGAAATGCAAAACTGAGGTTACTCTTTATTTAAGTAAATACCACGAAGTGTAAACACTACAATATGAATATTTTAGCACATACAGCAAGCAGATTTATCAAAACCCTTGGGAAGCATGAACTCCAACCTAATGAGAGAACACTTGCAAAGGACAAAGCATGTGATTTGGAACACTTTGAAAAGAAAACAGATGCAGGGAAATTAGTGCTATATTTTATAGCTACATGATGCAATGAATGTACCATTGATCTGTCAATATCTGTTAATATGATTATACATAAAAGTATATGGAAACCCATGAAAATTGATAATCCTACTAAATGTAATTTTATATATTTTTCTTTTGTTTCTCTGGGCATTTGTATCTTTGTTATATGCTCTCATTTTTCCATTACTTGATTTTGCTTTCTTAAAAAATGTAGTATTTCATGCTATGAGAGCAACTATAGAATAACTTTAAAACATGATGTAAAAATATCTCATTGTTTACAGATGATCTTTCTTAATATTCCTAAATTCGGTTTTTATGTTTAAGAGACAATGTATCGACTAAGGATTATTCTCAAAACCACATACTTGTGACATTATCTTGTGATGGGAGTACAAAGGAATCCAGAATGTTTTGTTGTAGCTTTTTTACTATGTAACTATGTATCAGATATTTTTCCTGGAGACAGTTCATTAAAAAGGCCTTGGCGGCTGTTTTCTCTCCTTGTGATGGATGTTATGCTCATGTAAAGTGGGAAATAACTGCTATTACTTTTTGTTATGTCCCCTGGAGGTTCTTCTGCTTCAGAAACTCTACTTATTTTGGATTTATCAGTCAGACCTCTCAGATGTGCCATATTTAATTGGGCTACATGGAGGCATCCCTAATAAAATCATACACATTGCTGTGAGCCTCAGGATTTTTTCCCTCTGATTGTCTTTGAATGTGCCATGCTAAAGGAAGACTGTGAAATACTGCAGAGATAACAATACTTTATCATAAAATAACCTTGTTAAATCACAGGACTACTAATAAACTCAATCATCTTCCATATTATTGAGCTACTACTGCCTTCTATGTTGTGCTAATGGGAGGCCCTTCTCATAGCTAACTTTTTATCTTCTTTTCTCTTTTCAATGCCTAATATACAAAGGACTCATTTTTGTCTATTATCTTAGAAATATATGCTTGAAGTCACTGGATACATTCAGTCAGGCAGCTAAGTAATTTATCTTACTCAGGAAAACAACAACAGTAACAACTAAAAAGTAAGTAATAAATCACAAAAAAGTCAAGAAATAAGTTTTTCTTTATTATACTTACCATTATGTTGTTTTTTGCCATTTTTGGGTAGAAAAGCAAAGCTTGCTATGATAGCTAATCAAAGCTGCTTATTCTCCAATACCTATCTAGTCTTTTCAAAACATATAATTTATTTATTATTTTTTTAGACCAATGAGGGACAGAGGGAGAGGGAAAGAGAGAATCTTAAGCAGATTCCATATTCAGAGTAGAGCTGGATGGTAGGCTCAGTTTCATGACCCCGAGATCATGACTTGAGCTGAAATCAAGTGCTAGACATTTAACTGATTGAGTGACCCCAAAACTCTTAGATTATCCCATTCTTTAAAAAAAAAAAAATAGAGTTGGATGTTTAACTGACTGAGCCACCAAGGTGCCCTTCAAGACATAATATTATTTTATTTTCTCTTAAGCTATAATAACAATAATATATATTTTTATAATAGTATTTCACATACATATTTATTGTACTAATTATTACATGATAAGGATTAGGCTATATTATACACATACATTGTCTCTAATCTTTACTATAGACTTGTAAGGTTTCAGTTGTACTTCAGATAAAGAAAATGAACCTTAAAGAGGTTAAGTGGCTGGCTGGAAGTTTACAAAATGGCTGTTGGGACACTAAAGACAATTCAAATGTAAAGTACTTAATTACTGAAGTGACTAAAACACAAACATTTAAAGGGTAATTTTTTCTAAAAGATATATTGAACATAGCTACATAAAATATAAACTTTATGAGGAGTGCTTGCACCTCTCAGTTGGTTAAGGATCTGACTTCAGTTTAGGTCATGACCTCAAGGTCCTGGGATTGAGCCCTGCATTGGAAATTTCCAATCGGCAGGGATTCTGCTAATCTCTCTGCCTTTCCCCCAACTCATACTCTTTCTCTCTCAAATAAATAAATTCTTTAAAAGTTTAAATCTTCATGAAATTTGCCCACACAATTTAATAAATTGATAGCATTTTCTGAAGTTTTCCACCCAATAAACAGGAAACTATTGAGAATTGCAGATTGCTACAACATTTAAACTATGGTTATAAATATGAAATACACTTTTTCTGTGTGCTACTTTGAAATTGGTTCCTCATTTCCGACTTATCTTACTAACTTCGTTTAAATAATAATTACCAGTGAATTCGTAATACTCTAGTCAAATATATTTTTAATATTTCTATGAGGAAAAAAAGAAACTAAAAATCACTCAGACACACCCCAGACTAGGCAGCCACCTGGGATATAATGGGGAAAATATTGTTACTGCACTTCGATTGGGACAAGTAATCATCCTGTTAAAACATTTAAATTACTCTTTTTCTTTTACTTCCAAATACCTTATTTGTATATTGTAACTGTAATTGTAGTTATTGTAGTTTATTGTAATATCTCACTAAAAGAATGCTTTTTTAATACAATTAAGAAGGATTTTGGACTTATGTATTAAGAATAGAGGATATTATATCAAGAAACAAAAAAGTCGAAGCCATAAGCTGTTAATAGTGAGATGATGTCTTTATTCTCCTAAAATATCCCTTACACCAGAAACTAATCCAGTAATTCAGTAAGAAAAATGGCATTTCAATGACCTTACTCAGAAGGTTCTTCGATATTGATTCCATCTCAGCCTGAAAACGAGGACACATTCCTACAATATTGGAAGCTTTTGAGTATTTTATATCTCAATGCTTTAGAAAAAAAAGTTATAATATCTCCATAATCCAACTTGATTAGTATTGGGAGGTGTTTATTTAGAGCAGTCTTATATGAGGCTGCTGTGTGAAATAGCACATTCACAATTAACACCAGGTTGGTTTTTCAAACAGGCAGTGATACAATTTTAAGAGTTCCCCAAAGCATTTTAAAGACTGAAAAAACATTTGTGTCATTACAAAGCCATAGTTTAAAGCTTATGAGCTTTCCACCCTACTAAGAAAAGCATTTAAAACAACCCACAGAGGATAGTGTAGGACAAAAATAGGTGGATCTGTAATTACTAGGAGCACTATGGTTTAGCATACAAAATAGGATCACTCCCTTATCTATGAATATTTAATAGCAAAACATATTTTCTTTAATAGTTAGCCACCTGTACTCGTTTTTTTTTTAAGTTTGCCATTCTTTAGAAGTCTTGGCTTTATAATTTCTTTTGCTGTTTGTGAGACAAAGTTAAATCATTTGGTTGCTCTGGATATCTTTTTACATCTCGAGCCATATCTGCTTCTAAGAACAGTGTTTCTGTCTGGGATAAATGTCTCCCCTTCACCAAATGACTGGACCCAAATTCAACTATTTGAATAGAATTTTTCTACTATTATTGCCACAGATCTCCTGATATCTTTTCATCTGGACTCTTGTAATAGCTGTTGGGCCTCTGGTCCCTTCTTCCTTAAATTCACCCCAAGCACTCCAGAGTGTTCTTTATAAAATGCAATTCTGATAAGGTCAAAAGTCACTGTAGTATAAGTATTTAGATTGGGAGTTTAGATTTTGTTGTTTCCTCATATTACCAATGTGTTTTAAACCAACTAAGGCTTAATTTCCGCCCTCTATGAATTGAGAATAATAATAATATAGCCTAACCTATAAGACAGTAAAAGGGATTAAGTGTTAGTTTAGGCAACTTTTAGGTATTCAAAAAAAAAATGTTAGTTATTAGTGTTAGTACCATATTTTCAAAATCTTTAAGTCTTCTTTATGGGATGTAGCAGTAAATCAGAGCTTTCTGGATAAAATCTCCACAAATTGGTCTTAATGAAGTTTTCAAAACATCTCACCACAGATAATACATACTAGACATACATACTATGCACACTGTATTCTTACTCTAATACCGGTTTATATTTTATTTTTTATACAACTATATTGAAACAGAATTCACATACCACAAATTAACACCTCAGAGTGTACCAATGTAGCAATTTTTAGGATATTGACAAATCTGAGTAACCACTACAATGACCGAATTTTAGTACATTCCATCATCCTATTAAAAAAGTCCCATACTCATTGGCAGTCATTCCATTCGCCACTCACTAACCCCCAACTGTCCTTAGCAACTATTAATCTAATCTCTGTCTCTCTGGATTTGCCTTTTTATATGATATATACTACAATATTATATTATATTATCCTAATCATTATAATATAATTAATAATACTTAATATTAATATTATAATAAATATATTTGCATTTTTATATAAATAGGATAATGCAAGATCTGGTCTTCTGTTTCTGCTTCTTTCATTTAGTACAATGTTTTCAAGGTTTATCCATGTCTTAGCAAGTGTCAATACTAGATCCCCTTTTTATAGCCAAATAATTATCCATCCATTCACCTGTTGATAAACATCTTGATTCTTTCCAGTTTAAGCTATATAATGGTGCCATAAACTAATGTACAAATTTTTATGTGCACATTTATTTTTCTATTGTGGAGGTCTATATACCTAGGGATAGACTTGCAGGGTATGATCAATCCATGCTTAACATTTTGGGGAATCCTCAAACTGTTTTTGCAAGTGGCATGACCATTTTGCCATCCCACCGACAACACAGAAGAGTTACAACATCTCCACCTTCCCCCCACCACTTAGTATTGTTTATCCCTTTTTAGCTTAGCCATCTTAGTGGGGGCAAAGTGATATTAGATTCTGAAATTTTTAACTCACTCTGTGTTCTTATATCTCTGGCCATTTATTCCTGCTGTTCCCTGTTTACAAATCTCCCTTTCTCCTACCTGATCTCTTACTGAGGAGTTGAACTCCTATTTTTCCTTAAAGGCACAGTTAAAAATCCTATATCTGATGAAGCATAATCTAATCTACTAGCAAAAAAAGAAATCACCCTCCACCTACTGCTATAGCATATTAATCTGTATTATAACACTTAAAATATTCTGCTGTGTAACAAATGCAAGTGTTATATTTTTGTGTCCTGCCTCAACAGACTCTAAGATGCTCAGAGGAAAGAATTTTGCTTAACATAGTGTTTTATACATGGAAGACACTTACCGTTCATCAGATTTAGATTTGGCCAGTCATTCATTTTGATAACTAGAGAAGTGAATACCCTTTGACTAAGGCATATCAAATGATTTCCAATGAAGTACTAAGACATAAAAAAATAATGACTATTCTTAGATTATCTAAAGACAAACTGAATTGATATTTCATAATATATGTTAATAATGTGTTTAGCTCTCAGACTCCCTCACTTGATTCCAATTTTCTTCAGGATAGGTATTGTCCCAGTATCTAGAACAATTCCAGAGCCATTTTGTTTACTCAGTCTACTGAATTACAGGGAAATAACAGTTGTAGTTTATGTTTTCTCTCTCAGTAAATGACAATGATGCAAAGGCTAAAATATCATTTATTCCTTCAGCTTCAGTACTCTCCCAAATTCAAGTATGAGTCAAAACAATGTGTCTTTTTTTTTAAAGATTTTATTTACTTATTTGACAGAGAGAGAGAGAGAGTGAGAGATCATAAGGAGGCAGAGAGGCAGAGTGGGGGGTGGGGGGAAGCAGGCTCCCTGCTGAGCAGAGATCCTGCGACGGGGCTCCATCCCAGGATCCTGAGATCACGACCTGCGCCAAAGGCAGAGGCTTAACCGACTGAGCCACCCAGGTGGCTCAACAACAGCAACAAAAAACCAACAATGTGTCTTTGAGAACTACATTAGGCTTCTCATGAAAACTTTGTAGCCACTAGCAAGACTGCCATCCACATATATTCATATTCATGATTCAAATTTCTTTCATCGAGA
This sequence comes from Mustela lutreola, assembly GCF_030435805.1. Taxonomy (NCBI): domain Eukaryota; kingdom Metazoa; phylum Chordata; class Mammalia; order Carnivora; family Mustelidae; genus Mustela; species Mustela lutreola. The sequence continues at coordinate 17,418,144 of NC_081290.1, forward strand.
GAGAAAATAATTGATGATGTATTTTTGACATTGGTTACTGCTTCTACCTTGCACAGTATGGCATGGTCTTGCAGAAATATAACCATAAGAGCCTTGGTCTTCCAATGGGACAGCCTTATTGTTCTACATCAAATATTCTTCAAGAAGAAATCTGCTTTAGGAAGTTTTCTAATTAATACCTTTCCTTTCTACCCTCAACAATAATGGTTGCTATTATGTATTCATTTCTTACTCCAGGTCAAAAATTGTAGTTATTTCTTCATATAAATTACCCCATTTAATATTCACAGAAAACAAAGAGATAAATAGTATAAATTAGGCAATTACTGTTTACTTAAATAAGTTACTTTATTCTGTATCACCAACACACAGAGTAAAGTAACTTATCCAAAATTTTATGTAGTTAGTGGTGAAGCTAGAATTTGAACACAAGAATACCATTTTTCGATGCAGTGAGGTTGCTGGCAGGGTCTTCTCGGTGTCAGGGTTATGG